>NW_012101443.1:4469122-4516688 GCF_000951045.1 Mandrillus leucophaeus
GGTGTAGATATGGTGAGGGGGTGGGGGGATCCCAATTTTTCAACCATATTCTTGGTAGAGAGTTTTTTTTTTTCAAAAATCCAACAATAAAAACTATTGGCTTCTCTAAATGCATTTCCATATTAATATTAATTTTTAAAATTTCAACATGTTTTATAATTTTTCACTTGTAAGATAAGTTGGGAACCCAAAATCGTCAAAAAGGGGAATAAAAATTCTTACTGCACAATCTTTATAGGCGTTTTATTTTAAAGCACCTTTTTAAATCTTAACAGTGGGTTTCTAAAAAGAAAACAGTAAAATAAAAGAGGGAACAAACTGGCAAGGTTAAAGTACTCCTTTACACACACACACACACACACACGCACAATCACTTTCATGCCAGAATGACTGGCAGCATTGGCAAATAATGTCATCTGATGAAAGGATGGGTCAAACTATCACTTAGTGTTTATAGAAACCTAAAATACTAATGTTTTTGCTAAGAAATTAAATAGTTTGGGGAAATCAAAAAGCTACCAACAGCTGAACTATGAAATATGAAAATGAAACTGATTTTTAAAAACAGGAAAGACCAAAAATCTACTAGAAATTAAAAAAAATCAGCCTCAATTTTATTTTCTGATGTCAGACTAGTTATTAATTAGATGCCATTTGTTTGCAAAGGAGCAAAATTATAACTATCACTGGAACCTATCCTCAGCCACTTCAGTGCAGTTTCTAGCAGCACTATTTGGATACAAAAAGAATGTGGTCAGACAATGCCCCTGAAAACCCCATGGTTAGACCTTCCTTCAAATACATGTTCTTAGGGTCTTCACACACTACACACATGTATAGAAGAATAAATGAAGCTAGTATTTTGACAGAGATTACAAAAGTATGAACTATATACACTGAGTGATAACCCAAAGCGCTTAGAAAGCTATATTTACTTGCCTCCCAACTGACTGACAATGTTAATATTCACTATTCAAATTTTATCCTAAACATCTTTATTGGCTTGTTCCCCTCCCCAAACAAATACTAAAATATACTGGTTTGGGGTTTGCTCTATGCATTTTCCAAGAGCCAATCAAACAGCGACTTGCATCTCTCCTCACTGGAAGCTTTTTCCATCACTTCATAGTACTGAAGCACAGCCTGCAGGAGGTCTCCCACTTTCCATCCTTTCTCTTGTAATTGTTTTGAAAGCTAAGAACGAAAGAAAGATGTGTCAAACATTAACCAAAAACAATTTTATAACAAAGCTTTTATTTTTAGCTGAAACTAAGAATCCTGCTGTTTACAATTAAATAGTTTCCTAGTTATAACAAGGTCTTCCCCTCTAAACCGCTACCCCTTTACCCAAATTAAACATTTTCCCTTCTTCCCCTATATAAACACATCTCCTCCAGAGAATGACACTTTGGGATCGCTGGAGACAAAGCTCCACAAACCTTACCAAGCAAATAGTCTGCGTGGGAGTGCAGAGACTGAGTTTCTACAGGAAATTCTTCACCTAACTAAATACAACTGCCACACCCTCAATTAGAACATAAAATAATAAAGACAACGTCAAGCTCAATAAACGGATGTGGATTTTCCTTCCACAACATATAGTATGTTATTTTTCTGGAATACACACTCTAGCCTCAATGATGACATGGCTTTCTAAGTTAAAAAATGTTAATGTTTCAACATACATACATAAATACAGGTTTAAATAAATCCTGTTGTCCCACTCATGACATGCCTTCGTTCACTTCTTTTTCTACTAAGTTCTGTAAAAGTTCTTAAGTTTTGAAAGATCTGTAAGTTAAATTCTGAAAAACTAATTTGTGTTAACATATATATGCTTAACCTTTTTAGAAACAGCTTTATTGAGATAAAACTCACATAACATACAATTCACCCAAAGTGTCTTAGTCAATGGTTTTTAGTATGTTCTCCAAGTTGAATGCAACCATCACCACAATTAGAATATTTCTACCACACCAAAAGGAAACTTCCAATAAAGAAAATTATGCAACAAAAACCTTAAGACTGTAAACTGAAAATCTTGACTAATAAGGTATTTGGCACATAGTAAGCATCTTGTTTAAACTTTTATCGACTTTTAATTATGACAGCTTCTCATATGAATGAAACTGGATTATCAGAGAAAGATATATTAGGTACAATTATGAATCAATTAAATACAGAGAATAATTCAACTTTTTCATAAGAACACACACAATGCTTATTAATAGCATCTACCTTTGAGAGCTTAGTGTTATGCCAGGCATTAGACTAAGCATTTTTTTAACATTATATTTAATCCTCATAAACCCCTGTAAGGTAGATTCTATATTCATTTGCATAGCGCAGTTAGGGGCAATGAGACAGACTGGTGAACCTGCCTCTGGTTACCCAGCTAGAAAGAGGCAGAGCTGATGTCTGAACCCAAACTGTTGGATACTACAGCCTAAGCATTTAACCACTCTGCCATCACCAGGCATTTGTCAGACCAATCACATGACAAGAACATCATCTACTGTTAAATGTATACTAACACTCTATAAGGTAGGTACTTACTAGCATAAACTCCTTATTTGCAGAGTCATGAAAATAAAGTTCTGCAACTTCAGCCTCAGAGGCAATGAGCCATTGAAGAATAATCCTTAGCTGGGGGTCTACCGTGCATGGCTCCATGTCAATATTCGTAATTAGCAGTGTCTTTCCATCTTGCCCCAAACCTAGTATTTAAATGTAAACAATATAAAGTAAAACTCATCAATTTAACTCTCAATACTCTGGTTGTCAAGTAGATACAAATATTTTCCCTTTTTTAGGATTCTAATGAATGGTGAAAAAACATCCATCTTTTTCTAACCACACCATAACCTCAACTAAAACTTTTAAAGGGCAAAATAATGTAAAACAAAGGAACAACTTTGATCATTTATTGATTGCAAAAATGTAAAACACCATTTTAACGTAATGAATTCAAGTTCTATAAATACCATAATTTGATATAAATTATGACCAATGGGTTACAGAGAAAATAGAACTATAAAGCTATCATCACAATAAAAATTAAAATGAGGCTGGGCATGGTGGCTCAGGCCTATAATCCCAGCACTCTGGGAGGCCGAGGTGGGCAGATCACTTGAGGCCAAGAGTTCAAGACCAGCCTGCCCAACATGGTGAAACCCCATCACTACTAAATATACAAAATCCAGCCAGGTATGGTGGCACATGCCTGTAGTCCCAGGTACTCAGGAGGCTGTGGCACAAGAATCACTGGAACCCAGGAGGCAGGGGTTGCAGTGATCCGAAATTGTACCACTGCACTCCAGCCTGGGCAACGGAGCAAGACTGTCTCAAAAAACAAAAATCTCAAATAAAGAAGAGCAGCAACATTTGTGCAGCACATATTCCATCCTAAGTATTGTTCTAAGCTCTTTATATGTACAAACTCCTTTAATCCTCACAACCACTCTATGACGTAGAAACTATTATCGTATCCATCCTACAGGTGAGAGATCTGAGGCAATGAGAGCCCCAGAGTCCTCCAGTGGGGAAGTGGCTGAGCCAGGACATTTACACAGACAGTCTAGCTCCATGCTCTTAATCACTCATTCTTCAGACAAAACTGGGAGGAAATGCCATATGCAACCACTTACACCCAAAGCCAGATCAGGGAATTTTCTGGTATACTCCAAGTATCAAGATTATCTCTAATTTATTTTTTTTTTATGGTACTTTTGTTTTCATCACAAAGAGAGATCCATCTCTGTTGATGGAAATAATGACTTGTGGGCCAATATCATGCATTTAACATTCCTGCTGCTTAATGACACCTGAGCAATACGGAGTGCTGAGACCAGGACCCCTCCACCCCTTAACACACACCACAAGAGGTGAGCACCAGGGCATGCTGGCAGACATCATGCCAATATGTACCAGTAATGGAAAGACTGTTGACAGATGTCTCTGATTCTCTGCTACAGTTTGCAGGCCATTCTAGACCACTATTAATTATTTTCAGGATTTGTGTTGGTCCCTAATTTTTAATTTAAAAGATTTGGTCCACATTACTCTCTAAAAATAAATGTATTGTCTTTTCCCTCCCCTCTCTCAAACACTCTCAATCAAAAATAGGTTTGGTACACCACGGTACAAGGCATGGTCTCTGGGCCTTTTTGCAATCCTGCGGAGTTCAGGGGGCTGGAAGCTAAATCACCCCACTGCTTCTCTGCACTGCTGGTGTTTTCTCAGTTCAGGACTCCTGGTTGCCTGGCCTACAAGAACCTTCAAACAGCTCTCTCTTTAGAGAAGCCACTAACAATTAATGAAAAGGGGAGGGACTGACATCCTGCAACTACAAATTTCTTTTTTTTAAAAGAAGTTTGTTGCCTTAGGATTTCCATAATTTTGAGTCTTTCTATAAATCCAGACCAATCTATCTCCTAATTTACCAATCTCTAACAAATTTAAAGTTGGCTGTAACTTTCTATATAATGAGAAATACCTATAATCTCAAAAGCTCAGTAATGACATATCAACATATAATTAATCTCCTGTTTCTACCTACTCACAAAAGAAATCCTTAACAGCCTGGTTAGTGCCAAAAGTAATCTTTTTCAAAATAAATTTCGTATTTATATTAACTTGTATCTTTTTTCTTAATCATTCCTCAGTAAAGCTAGTTAAGCAATTGCTAGTTCATTAGAGAATACTTACCACATGCATTTATACCATGTGTAGCCTTTAGAATAACTGTTCACAGGTGTTACTTGAGAAAAGGCATAGAACTTTTATAAACAAAGTCAACACTTTTTTATTGAACAAGAATGAAACAAATATTGCAGTAGGGAATATCAATATCAAATATCAATAACACTAAAAATATTGCCCCATCTCGACTTTGTATCTGATGAGAAAAACTGACTTCTAGAAGCCCTATATAAAGAATGTCGACTTCCAGAGACATTAAAACTAAAAAAAAAATAATCTTAAGTCTAAAGATTGCAGCTTAAAAATTGGGATGTGACTTCCCTAAACAAGGTGTTAAACTTATTTAAAATTCAGGTGTCATAAAGTAAATTTCGAGAAATTCTTTTTAGCTATTTTCTGTTTGCCTGCTTCTAGAGAAGCAATTTTTAAAACATCACTAGTTCAAAAACAAGTATCTCAAAGAGTACAAATACTTTTATAAGTGCCACTTTATAGAAGACATTATTGGTATTTTCAAAATTAAGAAAAAATTAGACTTTTAGAAAAAAATTCAACCACCATCTGAATATAATGAAAACCCAGCTTCAAAGTAAAGTTTCTAAATTCACTCAGATGAATAAACTCAGATATTTTAACATATGAATTAAGGATTACAAACCATAATCCAAAACTGTGGCCAATGATATCTAGTACTGACATACTTCATTAAGGAAGGATCTGAATATTTTCTTCAAATATGAATATGTGTGAGTGAAGCACTGGAACTGGGGGAGGGAAGAAGAATTAACTTAGAAATATCTTTTAAACAAGATAAGTAAAAATATTACTGACTCACCTAAGTTTGACATGAAACCCTAGTTCTACAAGTTACCAGTTTGGAAGGAAAATAATATGCCATAGTTAAAATAAATTATCTTATGAGTAAGAATTTTAGCTTTTATATTTTGAAAATAATTATGTGGAGAGATTATAATTAATTTATCTCAAATAATCAAATAATTCTCATGAAGTTTTTCTTTTCTTTTTTTTTTTTTTTTTTTTTTTTTTTTTTTTTTTTTTTTTTTTTTTTTTTGAGTCAGAGTCTCTGGCTCTGTCACCCAGGCTGGAGTGCAGTGGCATGATCTCAGTTCACTGGAACCTCTGCCTCCCAGGTTCAAGCGAATCCTGTGCCTCAGCCTCTCGAATAGCTGGGACGACAGGCACCCACCACCATGCCCAGCTAATTTTTGTATTTTCAGTAGAGATGGGGTTTCACCATGTTGGCCAGGCCGGTCTTGAACTCCTGGCCTCAAGCAATCCACCCACCTCAGCCATCCAAAATGCTGGGAATATAGGCGTGAGCCACCGTGCCTGCCCAGTATTTCTTTACACCAATGACAATTTCATTAGTGTAGCAATCAAATAAAACTACTCAGCGAAGGATCTAAAAGTGGACAAACAAAATTAGTTCAAAAATACCCTGATTTATAATGTTTTACACAAATAACCTAGAGCCTATCTGACAAAAATGCATAAAGACTCTTCTAGGAAACCTTACACAAAAGACATGCCAACACTTTGAAAAACAAATCAAATTACCTTCTACTTCATCCTCATGCTCTTCATCTTTATCATCTGGTCCATCACTTATGAATAAAATAGCAGAAGTAGTTACAAAAAAAACTTTAATTAATAATGGTATCAAAACAAATTCTTAAAAATGTGGTAATGAATGTTACAATATGACATGTGACATTTAGAAAGGGGAGAAATGACAATTAAAAAAGGAAGCTTTGCTTCTCACATCATTTCATGTTAAAATCTGAATTGCAAATGATCCCTAAAGTTATTAAAACCAAGAAATCCTACCTTACCATGATATATATAAGTGCCATGTAATTTCATAGTATTATTCAATTTAAAATCATTTAAAGTTGAAATAGTCTACTAATTTAATGTAGCATTTGAATCTCACAAAATGCCAGGAATAATTTGTTAATGGTTTAGCTGATGCAATTTATATAATTTTTTAATACAGTAAAAACACTTTTTACTTATACCTTTCTTATACATAAAATAAAATCACATACAAAAAAAAAATAACAAAAAAACCCAACAGAAATCCTGTAGGAAGCAAGCTCTTTTGAATGAAATAATTGGTAGAATGAAAAATAGCAAGCAGAGCAACACATGCATAACAGTGACACATTTTGCAATTAGATGTCAGTCATATCTTAGCATAGTTGAATTTTTTCATTAGATGTGAATTCATCAAGCAGAATCATGTCAAAATACAGGAGAAAAGCAGGTTGATATATACTGGCATTGTAACCCACATTCTTTGAAGAAAATGACATCATGCATTAGTGGTGACAGACTCATCAGTTTTTAAGTTTCTAGACTGGACCAACCTGTCTGATGTTGGAAAGGATAAATTGTCCTCATACAAATCTCCTTCTAAACCAAGACTGCTCCAGCTACTGCTGTTACCATTACTGCCAGAGGAAGAAAAGAACAGAGCTGAACTAGAAAATGAATAGTAGAAAAGACCTTTGTTTTCCTTGGAACAGCTTCTGTCCTTGATAACTGCAGATGTTCTGAAGCTGTCACAATGAAGGGGAACATCCAGAGTGGAGAGAGACCATCACTGCTACTCTAAACGGGGCCTGACAAGTTCAGAGATTTGGGAGTTTTTTCTTTCTTCTCAATAGATCATGAAAATTATCTAAACTTGTATTTTACAGATTAACAGAATGGCT
Source organism: Mandrillus leucophaeus (assembly GCF_000951045.1). NCBI lineage: Eukaryota > Metazoa > Chordata > Mammalia > Primates > Cercopithecidae > Mandrillus > Mandrillus leucophaeus. Next base: position 4,476,562 of record NW_012101443.1, read on the forward strand.
TTTAGGACAGCAAATGAACGCATGAATTAATAAGTTTCACAGGAAAGTTAATGTCTTAAGATCAATCTTGAACTCTAATTTGTGAAATGCCAATACCTTTCAATTTGGATAAAGTTAAAAAAAAAAACAGGTTAACGTTCTCTCAGGTCTTTAGATAGTGCAAAGCAGTGACAGGTTTGGGTGAGGGGATGTCGGGGGAGATGAGACGGAAGGCTCCAAGACATAGTCCCAAACAGACCTTTTCTAACTATTTGGGCAAAACATGTTTCAGATTTTAAAATACTATTATGTCAATGATCTTCGTTTCATATATTATGTATAATTCAGTATGTATAATTCACCTCCAAGTAGGTGGCAAATAACAAACATTTTCTTCAGAATACAGCTAGAATAGCCAAGACTAAATCAAGCATTACACTTGTCTAGTTGGTCAGTCACAAATACCACATACAGATAACGTCTTACACTACCTAATCAACTGAAGAAGAAAGCAACTATTTTCTAAAACTGCAGCAAAGCAATTTTTAAAAAAAGCAACCATGTTCAGAAATAAAATTAAATTCAAATTTTCAGATTAAAACCCTCAGCATGCAATTTAAAAATTCTAATCATTTCTAATTATTAAACATTAGTAAGCACATTAGTTGGCAGTGATAAGCAGCTATTTTTCCCAATATTAGGCTAGGCAATTATAAAAAGTAATATTTATACAAACCAAAATTTTGGTTCTAAAAAAGTAAACATAAAATCATTTCATGTACAGCAGTAAATGCTGATATGGTTACCAAAAAAAGGTGATTACTTCAAGTTCTAAAAAACTTCCAAGCAATCTCAAATAATTTGCATAGTTATATTCACTCTAACATGATCAAACTATCACAAATCATAATGTATTAGAGAGTAAAAATTAAAACTGAGCAGGGTCTTTTTAACATATGTTCAAACAAATATAGCTCTATTATAAAACTGTTCAAACCCATGTAGTTCACTGTCAGATAAACTAAAAATAAGAAAATATACAAATAAAGAATGGACAGACAGCTGTGAGCCAAGGAGAAAAAGAAAATTAGTCATCTCAAACACTCTATTTCTATTAATAGAAAGATTATAGCAAAGAAAAAAATATATAAAATTTTACCCATCATAACGATTCTTCCACTTAATAATAAAAATCCATCACCTACCTATTACATAAATATTAAAACAAAAACAGCTAAACGAAGTAAAGACCAAAAATTCAAATTCTCTCTAATCTTATCCCCCTCCCTCTTTGTGCCTCCAAATGGGTATTTGAAGTCATTCTTCATAAAAAGCCACTTCTAACTAGATGACTGTATACATTTTTCATCTAACCAGGACACTTTTTTAAATGAAAGGCCTCACCATTAATAATTACAACAGAACAGCAGAAGTAAGCCAAACTATCCTAAGTGGGAAGTATGATCACCCTGTATTAACCCAACATTAAAAAAATTTCTTAAGAGTTTTCCTGCTTCACTCTTGAAACACTACCCTGCTTCCATCATTTTCTTTTATGCCTTTTCATATTTCCTGTGTCTAGCACAGGAGTACTCCAGCCAGTGGTATAAGTACTGCAGTGGTCCAGTACCTGCTTATCAAGCATGCAGATTCTCAGGACCCTCCACTGACTTCATAAATCTTCATCTCTGGAGGTGAGACCCTGGAAACTGTATATGCAGCAAGCATACCACCAATCCTGGATGAGCCCCGCGATCTTTTTCTCTGTGCCAGAACCTTAATGCCATGCAGCATTACATTAAGTCACGTTACAACGGTGGTCAATGGAAACACAGGTCTTTTTCTGACAAAATGCCATTAAGCCAGGTTTGCTCCCCACTTAAGTTCAAATATTAATCATTAATTTTCTGAGCTTAAATGCATTTATCCATGTTAAACATAATTATTTTAACCTCAGCCTGATTTGGTCTTTTTAACCTTTGTTCTGTTCATGGGATTCTTTTTTCAGCCTGTGTTGAATCACCCACAAATGGGTATTCCACATCATTAATAAATAATGCTAAGGAGGACAGAACTAAGGACAGAAACTGGTAAGATGATTCCTTTTTTCTCATCAAATTAGATAACATTCAGCACAGAGTTGTTCAACTGACTACAAGTCCTCTTAATGCTGCTAGCCTCTACCCACACCTCAGTCTCCCATTTTAACGCCAGGATTTCCTGTCAACACTGTCAACCCCACTGAAATCCTAGAAGCCTGTGTTTCTCAAAATGAGAGAAGAAACTAAATGTTAGTATCCTTTTCTAGATAAAGTTATGGAAAATGGCCAAATCGTGATTTGTGACATTGCCCCCACTTGTTTCTACTAGTTTTAAACACTGTCTTTTTGGACCTAGATTTTAAAAAATATTGATGGTATATATAGTACCATAATAAACTATGAAATATATTTTACAAAATATTAATATTTCCAGGTTAATCCAAGCATCAAACAAAACTCTCCGAGATTAAGCGTTCTATCAGGTAAAAAGCCATTTCCTTTCCTTATGCTACCTCATTCCCTCTTCCAAGAGTCGCCTTCCCTCCCACACCTTGTTTGCCATTTCCAGGGGCTAAGTTCAACTGATGGTTCACAGGTCCTTTCCACACATGTCTGAAACTAGCAGTATGCTGAAAACCCTTTCCTCCCTCACGATTCCGCTACAAATGGTATCTATTATTTCTAGTTATCAGTTAATGTGGATAAAGAGTTATAGAATTTTATAGGTCAGAAAGGTCTTTAGGTAGAGGTTAAGACTATAAGAAACAACTGTCTCATAATTAACAAAATATTTCAAACACCACTGTTATGAACAAAGTTAACTAAGAAAAGTTATATATGAGATAAGTGCCTTGTGCTACACAAAATCATATTTTTATAATGGCTTTGACTTATGTATTTTCAATCATTCAAGTATAAGTGTTCCAGGTCATTTTGTTCCTAACAGCAGGACAAGTAAAGACTCTCACCCCACCAAAAAGATACTATTTCAACTAATATCAGGAAAATTATAGGGTTATTTTGACGCCTTTTACAGACAACTTTTTTCTTGTTCTTTCAAGAAAAAAAAGGATGCTTTTTAAAGTGAAAAAAAATATTTTCCTCAGAAGTTCATAAAAAGTTCGGGAGAAGCTTAAAAGGAATAAATTAAACGTATGCAATATTTTTCAAATCAACTATTGGCACACCCAAATAAAATTAGCTGGGCTACTTACTGTATTAAATAAGTATTAAAAACAATTAGAAATACGTTGTGAATAATAAAATACATGTTGAAAGTAATAGCATATTTTCAAATTTAGAATTTTAAAATAATAATGTAAATTTATAGCTCACTTCTGAGATCTGAGGACCGAAATTACACAATTACATGCAAAAGTGTAGTTACCTTTCACTGAGATGATGAAAACTGCTGCTTTCATCTTGGTGTTCATCTTCAAAACTTAAGTTAGACCAGCTACCAGTGCTGTCATCACCAATACTGAGGTTCATCTGCTGGCTACCGACAGACTCGGCTGACTGAAAGTCTTCCATTTCTTTTGAACTAAAAAGAAGAAAAAAAGAAAAAAAAATCAAATTGAAAGCATCCCAGATACTGAACTTACAAGACTATCAATTTGATGATAAAGATGATAAAAACAAGAAATGGTATTCAGAGTCAGACCAGTGGCTCGTGTAATCCTTTATTTGAGTCTGCCAATAAAGAGACTGTAGGATAGAGTATTAATTTCAGAGATAACTGAGGTACCCACCAACAGCCATAACTTAGTTAATCTCCAGTGGATCTATCCCTAGGGCATTATTTCTCTAAATTCTATTTAAAGCAGTTCATTTTTCAACTGAGATACTACGGGGAATACAAGTTCCTAAGTTTATCATCTACTTTGTAAAACAGTACTTTTATTTATATTAAAGGAGTCTCTTTCTGGCTTTAAGAACAAAAAAGTAGTTCAAGAAATTCTAATATTGTCAATCAAACCTGTATTCAAACTAATCAAATCTCTCCAAGATTTTGAGCACAGATCATATATGACCCCTTTCATTTTTCTCAATAAGAGGCATTTATACTTTTATTCCATCACCACAAGAAAGTCCATTCACTGCTCAACTATTTTAATTGCCCCACTTTATGCCCCATTTTATGTTCAACAAAGTAGTCCAAAGTGATGTTTTCATAAAAAGAAAAAATGTCAGTCTTCTGATCAAAACCTTCCAATGGCTTCCCACCAATCCAAATAAGAGCCTAAATCCTTAAAACATACTGCCTGTCCCCTCTTATAACATCCATCTGAACTCCTACTGTTCTCCCTGGTCCACTCCTCCCACTTCAGCAACACAAGCCTCTCTGTTGTTTCCCAAACATGCACAGTCCCACCCCTATGCCTGGAAATCTGTTCTCTGTGACTCCCACATGACTTATTCTCACTTCGCCTTTGGTTTTTGGCTCAAATATTACTTTGCCAGTATTGCTTCCCCTGCTACCTATTCAAAACTGTAAACCAGCCCTAACGGCCACCGCCACTGTCACCACCGGCACTCTCTAATCCCTAACTCCCTACCTTGCTTTATTTTTCCCCCAAAGCACTTACCACTATGTGTCATACTATATATTTTACTTACCTATTGTCTTATTCCACTATAACATAAGCACCAAGAGAATGCAGATTTTTGCCTATTTTACTTACTTCTGTATCACAGTGCTATCCCCAGAATAGCCCCTGAATTGCCCCCCATTTTTTCAGCTATTCTAATTTTGTAAGATACAGAATGATACTGAGCGTTTCAAGCATAGGCACATTATAGTTCTGAACCATAATAGATTACTACTTTGGTTTTTTTGAATACTGTTCCTAATATGTGCCACATTCTCATGGTTTTTGGCTGAAATGACCCAAAGGATGAGATCCAGAGAAGAGTTTTTAATGACCATGAGGTTATACTGGCTCGGAATGATAGCTCAGAATATAATCTTTTTGTTGGCTAAAAATGCACTACCAGCCAGGCACGTGGCTCATGCTTGTAAACTCAGCACTTTGGGAAGCTAGGGCGGGATGACTGCTTGAGCTCAGGAGTTCAAGATCAGCCTGAGCAACATAGTGAGATCTCATCTCTACAAACAACGAAACAACAAACAAAAATAAATAAAAATGTACTATCACATAATTTCTCACTTGCATTCACACGCCACTTCTCTGTTCATTATAGTTTGTGAAATATTTATGGTCATGTTCATGAATCAAACAAAAAAGGGACATCAAGTGAAAAAGCCCAAATAATACCCCTAAAGAATAATCCATCTGAATGAATCTCTTTTCAAGCTTGAAAGACAAATTTAACTTTAGAAATAAAAAATGTTAAACAGTAAACTCTACACACTACAGTCAACTTCCCTTAGTCAGTACTTACAGAACCCTAGCACAATTATTAAAAAGAGAAGCAGGAAAAGAATTATTCCAGCCTTAATAAAAAGCTGAAAGTGGGCAGCACTAGCTTACAAGGAAGAACTTTAGGGGCCTATCTACTCACCCAACTCTAAGAAGGAAAAGTGGAAATTACTGAGAAAACCAATGAGAAAGGCATTTGCTAGCCCCTGAGCGTGATGTCTGGAAAACTTCAGAGGACAGTCTCTCTTCCTCCCGTGAGGCTGGGAGGAAAGGGGGATGGGGCCATAGGGCAGACAGGACTGGACTGAGAAGTAAAAAGTAAAATAGCCTGAAGCAACCTGTAAGAGGAAAATTCTTTCAATTGTTAAAAGGCCTTATTACCTATTCATGAGAATATTTATTAACCATTTATTATGTTTATCATCATACTAGGAACTGGTATGTAGTGAACAAGAAAATGTGGATCTAGGACAGAGGTTCACAACTGTTTTCTATAAGGGGCATGATATGGTTTGGCTCTGTGTCCCCACGCAAATCGCATCTCAAATTGTAACCCCCAGGGAGGGACCTGGTGGGAGGTGATTGAATCAGGAGGGCAGCCTCTTCCATGCTGTTGTCATGACCGTGAGGGAATTCTCATGAGAGCTGATGGTTTTAAGTGTCTGGCAGCTCCCCTCCCTCTCTCCTGCTGCCTTGTGAAGAAGGTACTTGCTTCCCCTTTGCCTTGTGCCATGACTGTAAGTCTCCCGAGGTTTTCCCAGTCATGCAGAACTGTGAGTCAATTAAACCTCCTTTGTTTATAAATTACTCAGTCCCAGGGAGTATCTTTATAGCAGTGTGAAAATGAACTAATACAGGTCAGATAGGAAGTACATAGGTACTGCTGGTCATAGAGCCTCTGTCCCAACTACTCAACTCTGCCATTATAGCACAAAGGCAGCCACAGAAATATGTAATTGAATGAGCATGGTTGTGTCCCAATAAAACTTTATTTATAAATACTGAAATTTGAATTTCATATAATGTCCACGTCACAAAATATAATTTGATTTTTTTTCAACCATTAAAAAAAAAAAACCATGAAATCTGTTCGTAGCTTGCAATCCATACAAAAACCACCAGTAGGCCACATTTGGCCCACAGACTGTAGTTTGCCAACCCCTGGTCTAGTAGAAAGAAGGCTGCCTGATTAGGGCAAATAGAGACCTCTCCTAATTCACTAGAAACCTACAGCATCTCTCATCTCAAGCAGATGCTATGAGGCAACTGGATTCAAGAATCCTGGTCAAGCTGGATCTCCCTATTTTAAGATGGATAAGAAAAGAGGCAGACCATGTCATGGCTTTGACAGAAGCTACTCAAAAATCTGGAATATCATGTGACTCAATTAAATTCCACGTCAACTTAAAGCATTTTCTCTTTCCAGCAGGACTTACAAATATCATCCTATCAACTAATAACACAAGTTGGTCCTGATATCTTCTCAGGGACAAAGAAGGTTTAAAGTGAAAAACTCTAAGTTGTTATTAAAGAATCACTGAGCATGGCTGGGTACAGTGGCTCACGCCTGTGATCCCAGCACTTTGGGAAGCTGAAGTGGGCAGATCACCTGAGGTCAGGAGTTCGAGACCAGCCTGGCCAACTTGGTGAAACCCTGTCTCTACTAAAAATATAAAAATGAGCTGGGCGTGGTGGTGGGTGACTGTAATCTCAGCTACTAGGGAGGCTGAGGCACAAGAATCGCTTGAACCTGGGAGGCAAAGGTTGCAGTGAGCTGAGATTGTGCCACTACACTCCAGCCTGGGCAACAAGTGTGAGACTCCATCTCAAAAAAAAAAAAAAAAAAAAAGAATCACTAAGCACAAGAGATAACTACTGAAAACAGGACACTGTAGGACTACCAGAAAGAACTGTCCCCTTAGATTGTGAACTAATCAAGAGAAATGGTGTTAAGTATGTAAAGAATTTTCGCTTTCTTCCTCAGAGCAGTTTGATTAAACCATGGTCTTTATAAGAAAACTTACCCTTGTGAATGAAGAAAGGTATACAAAAATTTAGTCTCACAACAGTAAATTAATATGGTAATATTCTACATTTACTAAAGGATAGTCCCCCCTTATCCCTGGGGGATATGATCTAAGATACCCAGTGGACGTCTGAAACTGCAGATAGCATCAAGCCCTGTACATACCAGGTTTGTGGATCTGATAACTGAGATACCTTCTAAGTGACTAACAGGTGAACAGCACATGCAGTGTGGATAAACTGGACAAAGGGGTCATTCACATCCCGAGACGGTGTGAGATTTCATCATGCTACTCAGAACATGCAACTTAAAACTTATGAATCGTTCATTTCTGGAATTTTCCATTTAATATTTTCAGATTGAGGAAAGCAAAATTGAGAATAAGGGGGGACTACTATATAAAATTCTCTAGCTATTTATTTAATTCAACTTTACCTACTTCATAGTTCTATGAACTTGGATAAGGTGATTATTTTCTCCAACTCTCATTTTCCAGCTCTGTAAATGGATAACACCTTCCCTCAAAAGGGATCAGGGGACCAAAATATATAAAAGTCATGTGTAGGATGTGAAACAATACATAAATGCAATAGGGAAAATTTTTGTTTATGTAGGGTTAAAAATAATCATTCCTTTATGAGCAGGACCTAAGACATATAGGATCACATTTAACTTTTTCATTTATCATTAACAACCAAAGGAAATGTGAAACTTACCTGCTAACAACATGCCCAACATTTGTGACAGCTGCTGTCATGATTTCTGTGGCAAGGCTTTCAGCAAAGCTGGCACCCTCCTGTCCGATCCCACTGTCGGCTGCCAGGCTGACACTGCTCACCTCTTGCTCAGCTTTTTCAATGGCTTCAGCAACTATCTTCTCAGCAAGCACTGCCTTCTTATCAAGATTAACATGAATCTGAGGGACATTGAGATGAAAAATCCTAGATTTCTGATAGTGGCTGCTAAATTTTGGATTAGAAGCTGGCTTACTACTGGCGAGAGAACCCTGTCTGAAAAAGTTCTGAGATGAATTTCCAGTGCAATTGTGGAGTTCTTTAAGGTCACAATATCTGCAAGCTTGACCTGTAAGAGGTGACAACTTTTCTGCATAAGTGACCCTGTCTGCTGATTTTGTGGTCTCAGACACTCGTAACACTGTAGATCCTAGAGTTAGCTCTAGAGTGTCATCCACTACTTTTTTGGCATACTGTTCTACAGCTTGAACAATATTGTCTCCACAACCATATCCATTTAAACTGCCAGTGCTGTGGTAAAATCTGTGACTTTGCGAGGAAGGCTGAAGAGACTTAGGCAATTCTGGCTTAACATGACACTCTTTATCTCCTTCACATCCGGATTTTTCGAACAAGCAAGAATCTGTTGAGGATTTTGGTAGGCCAACTAGAGAGGCTGTCAGCTCTTCTTTAGCATCTTTTGTTATGCTGTGAACGAAAGAGGCTGAAAAACTATACAGTTCAGAGCACTCATTTCTACATGGATCCAGGGTCCTTTCACAAGTTTGATTTTTACAAAAGTAATCTTCATTTCTTTTACTTTGTCTTTTTTTGTCTGCTTCTTGGTGGTGCTCTTTATTTGAAAACATTAACAGTTCGTTTGTTTTCACTTGTGAACTTGGCACAGGGAACATTCTTGAATTGCACTGCACTTTGGTTGTCTTAGCTGCTTCCTGTAATCCTGATTTAACAGATCGGTAGGCAAGTCTATTGGCATACTGATCCATTATCAACTCAATATTACCACCTTCTTGTTTTAGTATCTGAATAATGTGACCTGCATATTCGTCTGTCACACTTTCACAGCTGGGATACTTATACGTCAGACCTGACATACAAGAACTTGGTGGTAATGAAAGAATAAACGGATCCACTTCTCTTGGGTGCGCTACAGCCTCTATATCCAACTTCTCTTCTACTTTATAATCTTGGTCACAATCAGCATAACATCTGTTCTTCTTCTGCTTGAAAAGCATACAACTTCGAACTTTTGCTATTTTCTCAGCTTCTGTAATGACTTCTGCTGCCAGATCACCTGCAAAACTGCACAATGTTTTCAAATTTTCATCTGAGGGGTTTAAGAAAGCAGGTGACACACTTCTTTGACTTTGCACATTTAAGCAAGGGCTTTTAACCTTGGGTTCTTGAATTATTTTATTATCTAAATGGGAAGCTGCCATTTCAGTTGCAAGAGAAAGGATGTGTGTAGCTAATGCTTCTGCAAACTGAACCTTCTTCCCTGAGTGTTCTGACTTCACATCCACTTCAGGGAGCTCTCCATTTTCACTACTCTCAACTTCTTCAGAAAGAGATCGCATGAGTTTCAACATGAACTCTTCTTTTTCTATAGTATTTTGTTCATTCTCAGACAAACTACCAACAGATGAGTTGTGTGGAGTAGAAGGTGGTGTAGCAGGTGCAAACTCTTTGGCTAATTCTCCTTTGAGCTTTTTTGTTAATTTCTTGATATCCCATTCAGAACTAGCCTGGGATGGTACTAGAGGAGTTGATGGAGGAGTATCAGGTATTACATTTCTGTCTCTGACTTTCTGTTTATCTTCCACATGCAAACCATCTACACAGGTAAGTGCTGTAGATGAGAAAGTATGTGAATGAGGAAAGGGGTTTTCCTGTCCAAAAGACAAAGACTCAAGTGATGTATTATTCAAGTTATGCTTTTTCAGTGGTTGATCCTTAGCAGGTTCCTTCAAGTCAGATTTCTGACCTGTCACAGCTGGACAAGATGGTAGTGTCTCTAGGGAGGATCCATGAACCATAGAAACTTTACATTCTGGAACACAATCCTTTCCAGCTGAAAGTGAGCAGTGAGTTAAGTGATTGTGAGAGCCAGGAAATTTGGGAGACTTTTCTGGTATCAACTGTGATTCTTCTCCAGAAACAGGCAAGCTTTCCTTGTATACTGCATTTTTATCTATATTTGGAATCATTGATTTGCTCTTATCTATGGAATGTTTAATAATAGAGTTAGATAACTGGTCAGCAAACATGTCCTTATTGCTACTAGCTTCACTGCATTGCAGCACTGCCTGACCACAGTGGGAAAATGGAGGGGTTTTCCCCTTTATTGATTTAGTTAAATAATCTGTACGTTCATCAACCATTTTTGTAACTTCCAATGATGTCATTGACTCTAAAGTTTCATTTACTATCGTATGCACCATTGCTGCAGAAAAGTTGCTAATAATTGCAGGATCACTTGGTAATTTTGAGGAACTCTGCATTTCAAGATCATTAGTTGGTTTAAAATCATTCTGGTTACCCGGATTGTGTTCTGAAGGTAAACAAATATTTCTGAGACAAGCTGCTTTTTCTTCTCTGTTTTTTGTGGCAATATGCACTTGGGTAGAATCACCACTTGAATTACTATCATCAGATGACAGATGAGCCTTTGCCTGACATGCAGTAGATGAAATATGATATGGGAGAAGGGCACTTCCTGCCAAGGGCACTGGTATAGAAGTAACAATTCCAGAAGTACAAAACAAGGCCTGCTGCACTGTGTATTCCTTTTTATATTCCTGCACTGGTTTTGTCACCATAATTGCTTGATTGTGAAAAGAAGGGGAAAACGTGACAGCCTGTGTTGATGGCACTACACTTTCTGCACTCACATACTTGATATTATCCGTAGAGACACTAACTGCTGCCTTTGTTGTAAAGGTCACATCGACTTGTGATAGCTCAATGAACGCTTCCTGTATTACAGATTCAGACAAATCTTTTGCATATGACTTCACTACTTTGTCTTCAAAGTCAAATGACCCACACCGTGGAGATGCAGGCGTTTGAGGATACGAAAACTGACACACTTCCATGATGCCTTCAAAAACAAGCTCTTCAGCAAGATCTGCAGCAAACCTAGCAACTGTGTTTGTGAATATCTGCTTCTTTACATACTGTAAATCTTTTAAGGCATTTGATAAAGCTTCACTCACCAAAAAGTTAGCCAGGCCACTAATGGCACGTTCTTTTAGTGAAAATGCACGCTGCCTTCTCAGCTCATTAAATGCCATCTGGAAAACAGATGATGTCAATTTGATGGCTAAGTGGCACAACGCATTGGTACATGAAGAGACTCCTTTCTGTAAGTCTTTAAACGCACTGCCAAAACTTTTTTCCACAAGATCTGCTGCAAATTTTTGAATGCTATCTTTAATCATTAAGGATTTATTTTTAGATTTATTTTTTTGATCAAGGTTTCCATGCTTAAAAGTTACAGTTTTATTTTCTCCATGTTTAATACTGATAATATTTGATAGGGCATTAGTGTGCTGAGTACGAAGAACTGAGCCTAGTACTTCACATGATACGTTATTTGCATAATCTTCATAGGTGTAATAAATAGAATCAAGATTTTCGTGAATCCTATCTCCACCAATATCTGTTTGGCAAAAACATTCAGCTGGAGTACAGCCTCCAAGAGGACTAAAAGCAGAGGATCGAATAGGACTAAATAAACCACTATCTTCCCCCGAGGCCTTCATTGGGCGAGGAGAATCCGGAGCATCACACAGGTTACCATATGGAGATTCCGGTTTACGAGGAGTTGGCTTTCTAACATTAGCTGGGAGAGCTGGACGATCAAACTTGAATTTTTGAGGATTCATACATGATTTTCCATGTTTGTGCCCTTTCTTCTGTGATGACTTCCCTATGACAGGATCTTTATTAAACAGGTAAGTCTCTAAAGTTTGTTCTAGTTCATCAAACTGATCAAAACTATCAAAAAATTCACTTACTTCTGAGTCTGAATCCTCTATATCATCTTTCATCACAGGAATTTTAGGCAGCTCAAGTTTTGCTTTTAAGCTTTTTTGATATCCCTCTTCATCCAAGAAAATAACAGGACTTGGACTTGAACATTCTGATTCAGATGAGTAGGCAGGAGAAGACGAAAAAAATGTTTTCTGTAAATCACTATCTTTATCTGAAGCATTAGATGACCTATAGAAACTCCTTTGGGTCCAAGGCTCTGAAATGGATGTTGTGACTGAAGTTTTCACAGAAGGTAGTTCTTTAGGTCCCAGGACATTCACTGAGGAAGTTGAGGGTTTAGCCAATGACTTCTGCTGTCCAGAGCTAATGAGAATCTTTAAATCGTGGGTTTCTAAATGATGACCAGTAACTGTCTGGGAAGCAGCATCACACTGGTTCCTTAGCGCAGTAATGTTCATTCCTATAGGAAAAGAATGAAATGGTGCCATTATTCTTGAAAAAACTTTTTGGAAATTAATTTTATATCCATGGAATAAACTGACTTTAAACATATAATATTTATGTGTTTCTAAACTATGTTGTTTAACAGAAAGATTCACCCAAGTAACATTTGAAAGTAAATATACTTTTTATAAAATAATTTCAGTTTACTCTATGTCTAGGGATACCTGATCTATGGGATGTTCTGCATGCTGTCACGCATGTTAGAAAAATTACTGTGGAGACTCTCCCAGCTAACTCTTCCAAAATTTGAACCTAGGAATGTTTCAGACACTTGATGTAATCACTGCGTGAACAGCACCAACTAAATAAAACCTGAAATAAGCAAAACTGAAAACCAGATTACAGTGAACTTAAAAATCATAAGGAATTTCCTCAGGTAATCAGAAAAAAAGTTAAAAGGTTTAAATTGAATCAAATCTCAACATAAATTTCAATTGAACAAGTCTGCCTTAAAATTTTCAGAACTGAAAAATTTTAATTCCCTATTTTAGGAAAAAGTCTAATGAAAAACAAACCATCATTATACGGCTTTGAAGTCTCTTCCTCTTCTAAGTGCTCAAAAGCAGTGACAAAGTCATCCTCTATGGATGACACAGACTGGTTAGTATCATCATCATCTTCATCAGTGGTCTCAAGTGGGTGCTTCTGATGCAAGAATGTGTCCAAGGTGTACCTTATACCAGTAGCATATTTACTTAGGAGACTAAAGATAAAATCAATCCTAAGTTTTGGCGATGTAGGTGACACTCTCATGACACAAAGCATTCCAGAAGGATGACTCTTGGGAAAGATAAAAGATAATAAAAACAATTTTAATTTCAAATACAAAACATCATGAAGTAAAGCATAGATATAAGACAATCTCAGAGGAAAAACAAACAAGAAATTCATGCATCCTGAAAAGCTCCTTGGTTTTATGTTTATTTCTTTATTCTTTTTCTACATTTTTCACTTTCCAGTCTTTTCTCACATCTTCTTTTATCCAGGTATTCAAATTCTACCTAGTCTCCCGAAATGTTATAAAACTTACTATCTATCCATTCCTTTGAGCAATTCTGTTTTCCTATATTACTGTACATTCCTGTGATTCTCCTGAATCATTCACCTGTCTCACTAACTGTATTATAAACTGTTTGGGGGCAGCAACCAAGTTCTATTTTCTTTTATTTTCAATCCCATTTTCCTGTAGTTTCAAGTATGATGCCATCTTCCTTCCTATCACAATTTTTAAAAGTCCACTCCTTTTATTTAAATTTCCCTAGTATTACAACTTACAATGTTTATAGCTTTAAAAATACAAGTCACCAGCTTTTCCCCCTCATACTATTTTTTCAAGTAAATACTGATGAAATGATTTATTCAAAAAAACTAGAAATCAAATATAATAGCTTATCACCTCTTATAACCTAGCCAATAAAGCAAAGTAAATATGAATAAAGAACATAATTAAGGAAATGAGGCAAGCAGTTCTAGTTTTATTGGCAGACCTTATAAAGAACACAGCAGTTTTTTTAAAACCAAAGTAAGTAATCCAAATTTTTTAAACTTTCTGGTTCAATTGTATATGTCTTACCTCTTAGAATGCAAAGCATTTTCTCTGATGCATTATCAACAAAATCATACTTGGTAAAGAACTAAATGCTGAATATTATAAAACTAACCACCTATAAGAAATGGTAACATTTTTATTTATAAAGAACACATCAGATGTCCACTTTACATGGAATTTTTTAAACCAGAAAATGAACTTAAGTACATTCTCTAAAACATATAGCATAACATGTGTATAAATTTGAAATTGGCCATAATAGGGAAAAGTCACTATAGCTTATACAAAGGTATAAGTAATTCAAGAAATCCGAAAATAATAAATTTTCAGAAAAAAATAGCATGTACTTGCATACCATCTACGGAACTTCACAGCTGCAAAATATAAGATATGATCAAAATTACTGTATCCTTCAGGGATGTCAATGCTTCATGAGTTAGATTTCTTATGAATCATATTTTCTGGAGACACCATTTAAAAAAAATAAATGTCATCCAAGCATTTAAAAGTTTAATCATCTTTATCAAATATAGTAAAATTTGCCCTAAAAATCTCATTAGAAATTATCTACAAAAGTTACCTGATGTAGAGGATCACTGCTTATATCTGATGGTTTATTTATATTCTTCATACAAATAATTTCATTTTCATTTAGACTGCAGAAGTGGAGTGAATTCAGAAGATCTGGAAGTTCCAAAGAAACTGCAGCTAAATCCTAATTTAAAATAATAACAGTAAGTAACACTGTACAGTTGTTAAGGTTCCTATAAGGTGGACCCTATCCAAAAATTGTAAGGTCTACTGGCTAGGAAATTTCCTGGTTCATAACAGTTAACATCTATAGTTTATCATTCACAGATAATTTTTCAAAAATTCAAAAATAAAATATACTAAAATTATTATTATTATTATTATTTTTTTGAGACAGAGTCTCGCTCTGTTTCCCAGGCTGGAGTGCAGTGGCGTGATCTCGGCTCACTGCAACCTCCACCTCCCAGGTTCACGCCATTCTCCTGCCTCAGCCTCCCAACTAGCTGGGACTACAGGCGACTGCCACCACACCCGGCTAATTTTTTGTATTTTTAGTAGAGATAGGGTTTCACTGTGTTAACCAGGATGGTCTCGATCTCCTGACCTCGTGATCCGCCCACCTCAGCCTCCCAAAGTGCTGGGATTACAGGTGTGAGCCATCGCACCCGGCCAAAACATACTAAAATTATTAAATACTGGCTATCCCTGTAGCCTTTAAAATGTATTGATATCAAGCTATAAAAAATTTTACAGGGTACCTAACACATCCATGGCAATTAAGCATTTAATAGTTTTTAGTAATGTCAACGTATAGGTCTTACTTAACTTTATGAAATTTTTTTCATACAAAATTTTTGGCTAGAGAATGTACATCCTAAAAACTTGTTTTGTTTTTAACCCTGTACAATATAATCCGTTTTTCTGTCTTTCCTCTCCAAGGTATTGTATTAGACTTTAACTGATAATTTTAATGAAGATTAAAGGAAAAGAAAATTGCTTTTATTTCTTCTTCCTGTTTGCCCTTTATACACAAATATTTTACCCAGCTAAAGAATTATTAAAGTCTTTGACCCTTTGTAAAGTACTTTCCTTTATAAACATGGTTATATCAATAACTCTTACAGGAGGAGAAGAACATTAAAGAAATATCTTGGAGTATTTCTCTTTCCAGCTATATATGTTCTCAGGAATATATCCTCTCTTGTTCCTTCTGTCCAAATTATTTCCTTCAAGCAAGGCCACAATCAAAACATACAGCAGAGTTTTTGTCCATAATCACCTGATATCCATTATTCAGAAAGAACTAAAAAATGTTGTTTCCTCCTCTAGGAGGAGACACTTCATTGCCACAAAAGGAAATACGCAGAAATCACAAATTTTTAAGCAGCAGCATGAGGGAAAAAGAAAAACATGCCTATCACATCTACAGGAACTTCAACCACTGTTTATGTAACTGTGAAGCTTTCCTTTGCTGATCCCAATCTCGAACATCAGTCCCTCTGTTAATAACTGCCTAAATCAAACAGGCTACAGTTTTGCATTGGCTAATTTTTACAAACCTTACCTTTTAAATTTAACTCAATCTTAATGAAAATGTTTACTATTAAGGTCAAAATTATGAAAGCCATCAAAATAAACAAACAAGTCATACATTCTATATTATACACAGAATGGAGAAGTCAACCTGCAGTTTGCAACCTTCTCAGATAAATGACTTTTGTGGTCAAACCTAAAGCTGATTTCCATGACAAGAATACTCAGTAAAAATGCTAAAATTGACCATACCTGTACATGAGTGGCATCTGTCTCTTCATTAAAACCCAGAAATGTGACCTGAGTAAAGAACAAATAAACCTCCATTAATTTGAATTTTTAAATCTTTCAGGCTGGTGACAGAGCTGAGAAACAGGAAAAAACCGACAAAGCATTAAAATGTTGTCTGCCTTGAAAAGGATTTTTTTCAAAGATGACCCAAAAATATTTTTCACCAAAGATTGGGCTCCAAAATGCAGTTCTTGAACCTCATCCGTATCTCCCTCAGTAGCAAGTTCAATCAATTCTAACCCCAAAACATATTTCAAATACATCCACTTCTCTCCATTCCCTGGCCACCCTTCTCACCTACATTAGTACAATCCTCTCCTACCTGGTCCTATTACCAAGCCACTTCCCTATCCAAACTCTTCCATGCTTCCCGGGGCAAAATCCTAAGTGGGGTTACCTAATGCCTTCAACCTTCTACCATTTTCACTTACACACAAGCCCCCTTTCTAGGTCTGGAACACGCCCTGTACATTCCTAAGGACTTCATGGTTGTGCCCTCAATCTGGATCTCTCTTCCTTGGATGATTACATGCCTGGCTTCTCCTCATTCTTCAACTTTCGATGCAAGTGTCACCTCCTCAGAGAGGCCTTCCCTGGGTAGACCCCTGAGGCTACTTCTTCATTGACTCTATGATACTATCATTTATTTCCTTCAATATCCTGACATAGAGATTACTCTGCAGAAGTTTATATAAACAGACTTTCTAAAGAATATCTGATGCATGAAGAACTGTCACATTATTAAAAAAGGACAGGTCACAGAAAAATTACTTACAGCACGCATACAATTTCAACTTTATTTTTAAAAACATATGCATGGAAAATAATACTGGAAGGTAATACACCAGAGTATAAGCAGTGATTAACTCTGGATGATGGAGCTATTTTTTTCCCACTCTTTTCCCCTCTGCATTTTTTCCCTAAGTCATAAGATCAATGATAGTCATTTTCTTTGTTCTAATTTGAGTATTTCTTATTTTTCTACAAAGAATACATACTGGCCAGGTGCAGTGGCTCATGTCTGTAATCCCAGCACTTTGGGAGGCTGAGGTGGATGGATCACTTGAGGTCAGGAGTTCAAGACCAGCCTGGCCAACATGGTGAAACCTCGTCTCCACTAAAAATACAAAAAATTAGCCAGGCATGGTGGTGCATGCCTATAGTCCCAGCTAATCAGGAGGCTGAGACAGGAGAATTACTTGAACCCTGGAGGTGGAGGTTGCAATGAGCCAAAATCACGCCACTGCACTCCAACCTGGGCAACAGAGCAAGACTATGTCTCAAAAAAAGAAAAGAAAAAAAACATACTACTTTTAGAACCTGAAAAAGTGTTATTTTTTACATTTATACTCTCTATGTATTTGGCATTACAGTAAGACATTTTTTCCATTTGAAGACAGTGTAGTACACTGTCCACTAAGCAACCGCTGTGGCTAAAAAATATACAATACTTAAATGACAGCAATATTAATAATCAATTCTCAAGAATGTGGGGAAAATAGTATAGTCAGAATACACAGCAACACTGAATATATTTTCGATCTATTTCTGATGATTCAGAAGCAAGTCAGAATCTTAAATTACTCTGAGATCTTTATTCTGATTAATTATGGCTCTTACTTCACGTAAGAGTTACGGTTAATTTCTAGGCATCTAGGTAAACTGTTAGCCTCTAGGAGCCTGTCTCCTTATCTATAAAACGCAAGGCAATATAACTTCCCTCTCATAGTTGTCAGGTTAACTAGATAATGTAGAGGAAAGTACCTAGCACATTACAGGCACTCAATAACAGATAGGCAAATAACTAATTGCCTTCCTTTATTTGAAAAGATACTCAGAGATTTGCACACCCTAAAGTGGGACAGAAATTCCACCTATTCTTTCAAGTTTCCTTTACTGAATACAAAACAGAAAATAAGCTGGCATAGGGTTTTGAAGATGCCAGGGGAGTTTTATATTTCCCATTGGTCTAGAAAGGCCTCACCAGGGAATGTGGGCTTGGAAAAGCAATGCGACCTATCTGAGCTAGAAAACTGCTGGAGAGCAGGACACAGGACATCATTTCATAGAAGATAAGCGTACGTATCAGGCCTGTTATGTTCTGTCACTGTTTATTTGGAAACAACCAACTAGATTAAGAATGTCTTGGTTTTGCTAAAGTAAAATGAAAAAGGTTAGCAAAGAAAGTAATAGTGAAATTAAGCTGACACAAAAAGAAGAGGATGAGGCAGCAGAACACTACAGGCCTAAAACACATGCTTATCTTCCTATGAAATGACATCAAATAGAGAATTTCTCAAGGAGTATTAAAGAAAATCATCCACCTAAAACAGAATACATACAGTCCCCAACTTATGATGGTTGGACTTGTGATTTTTCAGCTTTACAATGGATTTATAAGGTCTTAAATGCATTTTCAACTTAGAATATTTTTGATGAACAGTGGATTTATCAGGATGTAACTCGATCATAAGTCCAGGAGCATCTATCCGTAACCACGATTTTATTAGAACCCTCATTTCAAAATAAAATGTTTTAAATTCAAATATTCATCAGTTGTGAGCTGCAATGACCTAATATATCTCATATTTGGTAACAAACGTGATGATGAAGTATGGTTATATTATAGAAAAGGATCTTACTCCTTTTATAGCAATAAATTCAAACAAAGATTTGAAACACTGCAGCAGAGAAATAGGCGAGCAAGGTATATTATCTTATCCTCAAGTAATAGAGTAAATGTCTTAATTTCAAATATAAATTTATCACTACTTTTTCATTTTTAATCAAAGCACTGAATTTAAACAGTCAAGAAAATACCCCAAAAAATCAACATAAGAAACATGCATTTGTTTTATATTTCAGAGTAGAAAAATTCGTATTAAAGTACCAGTTACTGAATATAGTAGGCATCGTCTAATACAATGTTATACATCCAATTAGTACTTTGCATAGAATTAAATGTGCTCGTTTGTTTGAGTTCATTGTCAATTAATAAAATTATTTTAGCCAGTATTTAAAACAGGTACTTCTTTTTTTTCCCCCTTTCCCACCCATATAACAGGTACTTCTGATACATGTAACAACATACAGAGATTTTAGGCATTTTAAAAATAGATTAGAGTCCTACAGAGATGCATGAAAATACGCTGCGCATTATTAGGAAAGGGTTTAGAAAGTAATATGTTAAACCTCAGTTAAATTGGCATGTTCATCCTGCTGTAAACAGTCCTCTGCTGTTACACTGCATAGTTCCTTCTCACTCTGCAATAAAGACTTTACAGACTGGAACACATCTTCACTGAAGCTCTGCAGGGGAAAGAAAGCAAAGATACTTTAAATTCATTTAATTCTAAGACAAGGGTAAGAGATCCTGGAGGTGTTTTAGATAGTCACTCATTCTCTAACTAATATTCACTGGCACCTTTTGATACTGGATGCAGAACTCAATTCCACTGAGAAGCTCCATTCAGCTGAAAAGGCAGAGTTTCACATGCCCAAAACACATACATATACTAGAGCCTGGGCATTCAACTCACTAGAAGATCACGTGAATCTCACACCAGGTTCACTTACTCTTACCTTACACTAAAACTTAACAAACTGCATATCTGATTTCCAAGTCACTGGTAGAACAGAAGCAACAATTCATATGATTGAATGACATGATGTGGGAGCTGTAGTAAGGTGCACAACAGTGATTACTCCCTTAACAACAGTGATTACTCCATTAACAAAGTTGGAGACAGAAAAATAAGATAATAACAACAAAATAAGGTTTTCCATGGATCTTAAGGAAGCTGTCTGATGAAAATGAGAAGCGATTCCAGATTTCAGGGTGAGATGTTTGTCACAAGTACAAGGAATAGAGGGAGGAAAAAGCTATATGAAGAAAATAATGAGTACTATAGTCAGGCATAAATAGGACACTTATTTCCTTTCCTTCTACCTTATGCCCCCTTCCACTGACTTGTCAATCTGCTCTTCTATCAGAAATGTCCTTACTTCCCAGTCGTCCCATGTAGAAATCCTACCCATCCCAAGACCTGTGAAGATTTTCCCATTGTTCAGCCCTAATAAATCTCTCTCAAAGTTCCTGCTGTATGTTGTGCATTAAAATCATTTAATCCACACCAAAACATATTATAATTATTGGCCGGGCACAGTGGCTCATGTGTGTAATCCCAGCACTTTGGGAAGCTGACGCGGGTGGATCACTTGAGGTCAGGAGTTCGAGACCAGCCTGGCCAACATAGTGAAAGCTGGTCTCTTCTAAAAATACACAAATTAGCCTGGCATGGTGCCACGTGCTTGTAAACCCAGCTACTCGGAAGGCTGAGGCAGGAGAATTGCTTGAACCTGGGAGGCAGAGGTTGCAGTTAGGTGAGATTGCGCCACTGCACTCCAGCCTGGGTGACAGAGATTACGTCTCAAAAACAAAAAGCATATTATAATTACTATACTCAGATTGTTTCCTACCCATTAAAACAAATTATGTAAGTCACAGACTGTGTTTCACTCACTTTGTTTCCCCATATTTCAGAACCTGACACTAGATGAACTGAAACAGCTGCTAATCTTAACAAATTAAAATAAATGGAAATCTTTAGTCTAAGAGGTAAAAATATGTGCTCAAAAAATTTATGATAAAAAGCTGTGCTGTTACATTTGAATCTGACCTGTCATTACAAATTCATAATTCTTTGAATACACGTACTACCTTTTTCCATTGAAAAGTCTTACAATGACCTTCAGTAGCAGTGAGCATACTCAGCACCCAGCTTTTGGTCTCTAAATATCTATCACCAATAAAAAGAACTAGAGTTCCCTGGGGAAATAGCTGGTTCCAGGTCTGAGGCTGAGAACGTATGAAGCGAGCCTGAAACATCTAACTGAGCCAGAATGCAAGGAAATGCTCAAAGACTAACAGGATCATTTCAAAAAAATACAGAAGCCAGCTTGAAAGAATTCCCACCGGCCAAATATGGGACAACTTCAAATCAAGAAGAATGAAAATGGTAATGAATTATGACTACTGTATTAAAAAAAATCTGTGAGTCCATTAAAAGAGAAAACGTCAGAGGAGCTCTTCTTTACCTAAAAATGCTGGCTAGTATAGACAGAATGACAAATTTAGAAAACCCCATTTGTAAATTCCCAATGCAATTACTGATTTAGGAAAGGGTTATCCACGTATCCTCAATCTACTGTATTAAAAGCTGGGGAAAAGGACACTCATACTGTCTCAGAGGATCACCTTATAGTTTATTAAGTGTATTAACCATAAGGAGATTATGTGCATTTATATTGGAGATATCTGGTGGTTATTATCTTAACCACCTAGTGAAGCCTAACATCAACAATACGGACTTCAGATCTGATAGACAGGAATGAACACATCATCACCTTTCAGATGTTCTGTTGAACCTAATTACGGGGAAAAACATATGAACCCAAATATGAAAATATTCTACAACACAACTGGCCTAGACACTTCGGAAGATTTGCTGCATGAAAAAAGAATTTAGACTATTGGAATGGTCTAGAATGGGGAAAACCCAAAACAATACCCAAATACAGTGTGTGAACCTTGACTGCATCCTAGAAGAGAAGCAAGGAGAAAATTACAAGGCTACCTGAGACACAGGGAAATCTGTGTTTGGAATGCATGCTAGATGATGTTACTGAATTAACGATTTTCGAAGAGATGAAGTAAAATAATGTCTGCAGTCTACTCTCATACAATTGCAAAAGGGAAAGAGTGTGTATGTGTGTGTGTGTGTGTGTACACAGAGAGAGGGAGGGTACGGCAAAATGTTAACCGAGGGTGAATCTGAGTGAAGAATGTATGAGGTGTTCATTCTACTAGGTTTTTTTTACCAACTTTTCTGTGGGCTTGAAAATATTCAATATTTTAAATAATTTTGTTTTCCTTAACGAATGGGGATTTTCACACTAATTTAGAAACAGGAAATCAAAACAGGAAAAAATATGTGAAATCTGAACGTGAACTGTCAATATAAACTCATGACACTTTAAGTGCAAAGGCAACTCTTAGTATCCAGATCTTGGTTTTTAAGTACTATTCAGGGTTCTTTAAAAAAAAAAAAAAAGCCAATTTCAGGTCTGAGGAAGGTAAAGTAGGTGAAATTGGGTCGTCCTGTACCAAAAGGATACGACCAGAAAGTGAAAAAGCAATCAAAGTTATGAGCCTGAGACAAAAGGATATAGGCACCTACTCGGAGGGGCTCTCAGGTATCAATTTTGGAACAATTTGAGCAACTTAAATAGATGAATGAATGAATGACTATAAAGAAATAAAAGGTTATAAAATATAGAACTGCAAAAATCCATGAGTTCAGAGCATTACAAACAAATTAGTGAATGAATGTGGGGAAATAAACTCACTTGCTACCATTGGTGCTAACTACGATGCCCTGACATTAATCTGAAAACTGGTATTTAAAGGACATTTGACCTGCCTCTATAGGAGATATTACATAGTTCATCTAAGGTGAATGAGGGAAGCTTTTCTTTAAGAATACTAGCTAATAAACATGAAAGGAATGGTAGAATTAGGAAAATCACCATTTTGCAACTCCCATGAAATAATGAATTCAGGAAAGGGTAATCAAGGGATGCCAAAAACATTAGCTCAATATTTGTTGGGAAAAAAAGGATATTAGCACACAGCCAAGTATCATCATAGATTATCTGCTAACCAAAAAACAGAAAATGTACTTTTACAATGAACAATTCTAGCAGGGTTATCACCTTAGTCAACTGATCAATCACAGCATCACTGATCATGGGAAAACCTGAAATTCTGTCCTCACATTACCCTATAAAGTATTCTTGCCATAAATGCTTAATCTGCTCCAATTAAACCTTTAAACGTAACTTCTACTTTACACGAAATATACAACGGAGGGGATCAAATTAAATAGCAATATGAAAAAACAACCAGACAAATCCAGATGTGGAACATGGTACAAGAAAACTAGCGTGGCCTATTCAAGATGTCAGAATTGAATATAACGAGGAAAAAAAAAAAAGGAAAAATTCTTTCAAACCAAAAGAAATGCTAAGAGACTAAGAGACAAAGAAACAAAGAGTCTAAGAGACAAAGAGACTAAGAGGCTAGACTGGATCCAAACAGGGGCGGAGAGAACTATAAAAGATATTTTGGGTGCAACACAAGAAATCTGAGTATGGCTGGGTATTAGATACACGGGAATTTATTTTTCTTGATGTGTTCATGGTATTAGTGTTATGTGGGAAGATGTTGTTATTCCTGGGAGAAGCATGCTGAAGTGTTCAGGGTGAAGAAACATTACGATCATAACTTGCAAATGGTTCTGCCTAAAAGTAAATACACACATACACAGACACAAAGCAAACAAGACAAATTATTAACTACTGTTGGATATGGGTGGTAGGTATGTGGGTTTGTGTGTGTATTATGCTTTTAACTTTCCCAATATTTAATGTATCTCTATATTTAATGCAAATTAAAGTGAAATCTAAAGAATTCAAGTACATCTTTCAATTTCCACAGTAGCCAATAGGGAAGTGTCTGTCATTAAGATGAATCAAGATGCAGAAGGTGGTGTATGTGTGTGCATAACTGTTTACATAAACAGTATGCAATATTTGGATTCACACACTTTTATCTAAAAGGGATTCCAATAATTCAAGTTGAATTCAAATTAAATCTTTACTGAGTGCCTAATATGAACAATACGCTGAATAACAAAAGACACTAACCTGGTAATAATATGAAATTTCAGTTGCTGCCTAATCCCTGAATCTCTGGCAATGTATGGGATAAATATTCAAGTCAGGTACTATCATTCTTGAAGACCATGGTATCAGTTTGCTATTACATTTTGTATATATTATTAGTTATAATTATTAGTTTAAAGCCAGCAGTATAATCAATTTAAAGCTATGGGTCTAGCTGCTAATCTGAAAAAAAGTATAATAAATACACTATAGTTTATAAAGAGTAAAAACAGAAAATAGTTTTTATTGTACTTTTTTCAAATGAAAAAGTGGACCTATTAAATTTAAAGGTAATTTACCTCAAAACATAAGGAGCATATTACTTAAAAATGTAATTGGCCGGATGCGATGGCTCACGCCTGTAATCCCAGCACTTTGGGAGGCTGAGGCAGGCAGGTCACGAGGTCAGGAGATCGAGACCATTCTGGCTATCACGGTGAAACCCTGTCTCTACTACAAATACAAAAAAAGTAGCCGGGCGTGGTGGAAGGTGCCTGTAGTCCCAGCTACTAGGGAGACTGAGGCAGGAGAATGGCATGAACCCAAGAGTCGGAGCTTGCAGTTGGCCGAGACCGTGCCACTGCACTCCAGCCTGGGCAACAGAGTGAGACTCCGTCTCAAAAAAAAGAAAAAAAAAAAAAAGGCCATGCGTGGTGGCTCACACCTGTAATCCCAGCACTTTGGGAGGCCGAGGTGGGCGGATCATGAAGTCAGGAGTTCAAGACCACCCTAGCTAATATGGTGAAACCCCGTCTCTACTAAAACTACAAAAAAAATTAGCCAGGCATGGTGGTGGGCACCCGTAGTCCCAGCTAGTTGGGAGGCTGAGGCAGAAGAATCGCTTGATCCCAGGAGATGGAGGTTGCAGTAAGCCAAGATCACGCCACTGCACTCCAGCCTGGGCAACAGAGTGAGACTCCAACTTAAAAAAAAAAAGTAATTAACATACTGTTTAATGATAAGTTTACTTTCTATTTTGCAGACATCCTGTAGATTTAGAAGCCATCCTCTCAGAGTTAGTAGTCAAACCTATACATCTTTTAGCTCTCTACATAAATGAATGATAGGCCCAGAAACTCATAGCAACACTGATAATTAGAATTTGGAAAGATCAGCAAAGGAGACAAGAGTTATCATAAAAGAGAAGGAAAGCAAGAAAAATACTATAATGAAAGTCAAATATTGTCTTAACGTGTAAGGATTGGTCAATGGTGTCATATAATGCAGAAGATGAAGTCAGGAAAAAGAAATAACAAAGACTGTTAATTATCCTCCAGGCTCCATTCCTCCTCCTTTGTTTATGGGTAGTGCCTCCAAAGTTTTAGCAGAGACAAAAATGTCAAGAAATGGAAGGTTAACCAAATTGTTTTAAGAGAGGAAGCGAGGGGGTTCCTCCTTAGACTAGAAGGAAGAAAGGATTAAGAATCATATTTTGTTTGCTTGCTACTGATTACCCAACATCTAACATATGGCCTGGCATAAAATAACTCAAGTGTATATTTGCTGAATGAATGAACGAATGAATGGTAAAGCTAAAGGTATATAAGAAAGCTTACACCCGACAGCCTATATTGCAAAAAAGCAGATGGATATCTGTGTGTAGAGAAAAAATGGGGAGAATGCACTGTGATCTTTAGGAAATAAAATCACTGTAATCATGATTTTGTATCGCTATTTTCATACATGCCAATCTTTGCAGTAGTTGAATGTTACTAATTCAAATAATAAGATCCATTTAAACAAAACATCATAGCTGTAGGACATAAAAAAAAAAAAAATCAACATTTTAATTAAAACTTTCACTAAAAAAAACCTAATAGAGTGAACTTACTTTTCTGATAGATGCTTTAGTCTTCATGTGATTGTTTCTGAAAGTCGCCATAACTATTTTTTGTCGTATATAATCAATGAAGAGTTAATCCACAAAACACCTAAAGAAAACATATTGAAACAACTTATTTATTGATCTTAACAATTCAGGCAAGTATTTTGTGCTAAATTAATTTCTTTTAACTCAGTCATTAAAAGAAAAATAAAAATGAAAACAAAAATAATCTCAGCCCCTCAATTTCCTTGTAATCCAGCAAGAATATTTGAAAAATATATGAATATTGGTATCTTAATGAGATAGAAAATTATTTTAAAAATCTTATATTTTGGTTCAAAATTACAAAATAGTCTACACCCTTATCTATTCAATCTCACTGCCCTTTTTTATTGCAAAGCATCAAAGAGAAAGATTTGAAAAACAAGTTTTTAAAAAAATATTTTAAAAATAAAAGCTTAAGTAGAGATTATTACAAAAAGAATTAAAACTTCCCTGCCTCCCAAAAGTCACTCATCTCTATGGCAACAGTGAATGCTCTTGACATTCTTATTTCTTGAGGAGAAAGGTTTGATAATACACAAATGAGAAATCTGCACATTATCAAATTAGATAAACAAATTCTTTACATAGGAAGCTTAAGAGCATACCACTGACAAAATTTCAGACATCCAAGTCAAATGATTAATAGTACTTCACACACACCTGCCACGTCAAACACTCAAAATGAAGCCTCAACTTTTTAAAGATGCTTTAATATCTCTGAGGACTTAAATCCACTCCAGGCATTAACCACTCGATATCTACATTTGACCATAGTATCTTGTCCA
Source organism: Mandrillus leucophaeus (assembly GCF_000951045.1). NCBI lineage: Eukaryota > Metazoa > Chordata > Mammalia > Primates > Cercopithecidae > Mandrillus > Mandrillus leucophaeus. Next base: position 4,503,591 of record NW_012101443.1, read on the forward strand.
TTCATTTAAAATCTACTTGTGCTAGATGCACAAGAGAAACAAGATAGATACGGCCCTCCTGCATTCAAATCCTTCAAAGTAAAGAGCAGAAGTGGAGAACTAAATACTTTTTTTAAAAAATCAAATCAATAAAGATTTAAGAAATTCTAAGTTTCAAGTATTTTCAGAAAATCAATCTGGTCTTATCAAGAATTGCCCAGTTGAAACCAGGCACAGTGGCGCGTGAGAGGCTGATGTGGGAGGACTGCTTGAGCCCAGGAATTCAAGGCCAGTCTAGGCAATATAGTAAGACCCAGTTTCTGAAAAAAATAAAAAACAAAAAAATGAATTGCTTAGCTGAGGTTTCCAGGACATTTGGTTAACATAAATTTATACTATGAGGAGATTTATATGCAGAAACAAACTTCAAGGTAGCCCCCACCGTCAGAACTTTTAAAAAACGAAATTTTAGTCAAGTTCAAATTGCATATTCTTTTGCTATGCAGATAAGACTACAGCGTGAGTGCACAAACACGCACACTTTAGAGATTTCTACATTTTAATTTTTAGACAAAGAAATACAATGGTATTCTATTATGAACTAAGATTAAGCCCTAGTGGTCTCCATAACAATAAAATCTGATTACTGAAATTGAAGCAGCATCATGAGAAAGGCTCAGCCTAACACAAGGCGTTCCCATCAGCACAAGGTAAAGAAAGGGTGATACCCCAGAATCCGGAAGAGGACCATTCGTGTTCCTGTGCTGCCTCTTATTAGCTTTGTTTCCTCCGGGTCAACTGCAATGTCTCTGGAACTTTTTCCTCAATGTCTACGATACCATATTTACCAGACAAGTTTACTGTGAGAACCAAATGAAAAATAATTTATGGGAGGTACTTTGAAAACTACAAAACACAGGCAAAAGAAGACTTAAATATTTACCTATGGACCAAAATGATCAAGTGGACCAAAAATTATCAACACAAGGCTTAAGTATAAAAATGTATAGTAACCAAAGTAAAAAGATAATCCTTGTATTTGTCCCAGTCCACCTCACTCTCCTTTCTTCTCTACAGTGTTCTCCTCAACTGCCAGAAAACCTCAGAGGCAAATGGGCTTTTCTCAAATGTAACATAAAACACAGAAGCCAGCATAAGGGTTCCAAGAAACCAGAGACTGGCAAAGTCGGCTCCTAAGTAAAGTGGCACCTGCAGGGAGGTTTTGTAATGCGTGTCAAAACCCTGGAAATACTTCTTTGACACAGCATTTCTGCTTTTGGGAATGCATCAAAGCAAATAATGATCCTAGAGCATCCAGCTTATTAACAAGGGCTCATAAGGAACCAAGTGCTCTGTTTTGCTAGGAGGTTTATGTAAACATCTCATGTCGTCCTTAAGACTACAGAATAGGACCCCAGTTTGACAATGAGAAACACTGAGGCAAGAGGAAGCTTATCAATGTGCCCAGGCCCACACAGTAAATAAATGGCAGAGGTGGGATTCAAGTTCAAATTTTCTAACTCCGGCACTGGGGCTCTTCACCACTCCTCTACGGTGCATAAAGGTTTTATAGTCTGGTTCATTACAACTCACAATAGAAATAAGAAGCAATCTAGATGCCAGAAACAAAAGAGTAATTAAACGATCTTAAGTTCACTCCCACAATGACGCCATGGCAGCCATTAAAAACAATTCTGCAGGACAAAGGAATGGCACGCCTTACATCACTTTCTCTGAGTCGTCTCCTAACCTTGCCTGAAAGGGAAGTAGGGAAAAGAGACAGGAAACAACAATTACCTTGGCAGCTGCTGACTAAAGTCAACTGAGCAAAGATAAACATTAACTCCCAGGAGACTTCACCATCAAATAAATGGGACCAACTATCTAAATGAGCTGCTCACCCTCAGGTGCAATAAGCACCTAAGGTAGAAGAAGCAGTTTCAAAGTGGGGCAGGGAGAGGGGGGAGCACTCTGAAACAACACCTGGGATTTGACAGGGCTGGCTACCCCAGTTCACTTTACCCACAATTTTCCTGCATGGCAGATTCAGATAAAACACTCTTACTCAAGATTGAATAATAAGGCAAATGGAGTTCAGTATGGGATCTGTGAAGAAACACAGAAATACAAACAACACATAATATACACAAAAAGAAAAAATCCAGAGAAATATAATCATGCCCCTGCAACTCGCATTATCTCAGAATTCAAATCATTGTTTGAAATTAATGAAAGAGAAACAGTTCAATTCTCTATTTACACTCTGTTTCACTCATGGAAGAAAACAGCTTCCTGCCCTAATCCACCACTTTTTCACTGAAACGTAAGTAAAATATTGTCTCAGGAAGAAAGAAATCTATTAGACAATATCTGTGCAACATAAAAGTGAATCCAATATGAGATGATATGACATACTTTTGTAAAGCAAAGAAAAAAATCATCTTTGGAAATGATGCTAAGATTGATGGGAGAAGAAAGGATAACAGCTAGAGCAGGATTTCTTCAGCATCTTGTATAATTAGAGAGCACATCGTTTTTGACAGATTTCACACGAAAAACAAAAATACAGTATTTTCCCCTAAAATACATTTGTATTATGTTAAACTTTTCATTTAATGCTTTACTGCTTTGTGCCCTATTCTGGATAAAGAAACAAGAGTCCTAAGCAAAGAATAACTAAATGTGTTATTTATAGTCAAAGAAATTAAACTGAACCTACATGGCTTGGAAAAAAGCAGATGAGAGACAAGAAACAGGCAGACAAGGCAAACAACTACAAAGTGAGACACTATAGCTCAGGAAACACACAGAAAACTACCACTAAACAAAAGAAATTCCCTCAGAAATAACAAAAAAGCAGAACAGACATTGCTAAAAACAATGGAAAACCAAGAAGATCTTAAGAAAAATCACAGAATGCAAAAGTAAACAAATGAAAGCAATGAGAGAAACAATTATAAAGAATACAGAGAACACAGATATAGGGCTCTTTAAATAAATACACATATCCTTTGGTCCTGCTATTTCACTTCTTAAAATTTATCCTACACATATACTTGCACGAAATTCACTAAGATACGTGAAAGACTACTCACTGAAATAAAATGAAAAAACTGAAAATAACCAACAAGTTCATCAACTCAAATAAATTCACATGACTATTACTCAGCAATTGGAAATAATGAGTTAGAGTGAGCCATACTGGTGTGAAAGAGCAAGTTGCAGAATGGTGTAAATAGTATGTTCTCACTTGTAATTAAAAAAAAAAAAAAGCTGGCCTAGCACAGTGGCTCCCAGCACTCTGGGAGGCCAAGGCAGGAAGATCACTTGAGGCCAGGAGTTCAAGACCAGCCTGGGCAACATGGCAAAACCCCAACTCTACTAAAAATACAAAAATTAGCTGGGTGTGGTGGTACATGCCTATAATCCCTGCCACTCGGGAGGCTGAGGCACAAGAATTGCTTGAACCCAGGAGGCGAAGGTTGCAGTGAGCCAAGACTGTGCCACTGTACTCCAGCCTGGGCCACAGAGCAAGACTCTGTCTCAAAAAAAAAAAAAAAGAAAGAAAAAGAAAAGAAAAAATTATATACAGACGCAACTCTGACACATATATGTATTTGTGCATCCATAGGAAATGACTTGAAGGAGGTACACTAAACTGATGCCAGTGGTCACCCATGACAAGTGGGACTTACATTTTATAACATGTCATCTATCTACAATATGAGAAGACAGTAGATCATTAAGTAAAATAAGACAGGTTCTGTCATATTAGCATTATCCCATTTTGTGAAAAATCTGCATAACTACATGTGTGTATCTATACGTGTAATATAAAAGAAGACATACACTAGACAGGTACAGACAATGGTTTTATCTGAGTAGATACAATCGTGGGTATTTCATTTTGTGTCTATGTATGTTGAGTTTTGTACTTCTCTGAATGAACATAAATTCTTTTATAATTAAAAAACATATATTCTCCAAGTCTTTCCTTATCTCCTCTGACCTAAGAAATGTTCAAGTTGACATCACCTATTACTTGACCTTTTTTGTATCAGGAGAGTTAACCGTGCCAGAGTCTGTGAAACGCCTATCAATAATATTGCCATATCTTGACTCTCCTCCTACTGCACTAGTTCTCAAACCTCAGTACATATATACATCAGCTTATTTCTAACACACACAACTCCCCCACCAGAAGATCCAAATTCAATAGGTCTACATGGAACACAGGAATCTGTAATTTTAACAAGTGCCACATGTAATTTCTGGTTGAGAAAAACTTGTCTCTTTCTATATAAATTTCCTTTCCTAAAGTATTTTATAACTTGTTATTCAAATACTAATATTTCCTAGTCTTCATCCGTATCCTCTTGTCTCATTTTATTTAGTTTTTCAAGGGCATTCTATCCTTACCTCTGGTTTTAACTATGCAAACAACCCCCTAATTTATTCTTCAGTTCTGTATATCTAATTTCCTATTAGAGACTTCCAACTAAATATCCCAGTTACTCCAAAATTTGTATGTTCAAAAGGTAAATAACACTTTCTCCCTAAACGATCTCCTCCTGTATTCTCTATGTCAGTAAGAGCCATTAAACCAAACCCAACCAGTAGGCCAAGCTGGAAACTGGTCTTCCCCTCTATTCCTACAGACGACCACATCTAGTAAATTGCCAAATCCTGACCTGTCATTCTCCTAAACTTCTCTCAAATCTACCCTCTCTCTTCCATCAGCTGAACTGCTACTTACTACTCACGCATCAGTTCAAGAACTTCCCTCCCTAAAATAGGCTTGGCTCATATCTCTCCTTTATCCCTCCTTGCCCAAATAGTAGCCATCTCCTTAGTGCTGCCTAAGTGGTTTACAGTTTAATCCTCTGGTGCCTCTGATTGCATACTTCCCTCCTGTTGTAAGTTCCCTGAGGACAAAAGTGTTTTATGTATTTGTATTTTTACATAGTAGGCATTCAAACATCTGCTGAACTAATAAATAAAAAGTAACATATTTAAAGAACGAAGTTCAAAGCATGATGTAGGCTGAAAAACATAAAATAGAATAAAGAGCAAAGTATGCCTTTAAATATTTGAATGAATATGTCTACATTTAATGAGTTTGTGAAAACACATTTGTGTTTCCACTAATTTCTACTTGATAGTATCTGAGATCATATTTAGAGTAAGTGCTCCAAATACACATTTTGACCAAATGCCAAATGGCCAAGTGCTAAAAATTAACATTCTGTTGAATATAACTACAAGAAAACAGGATAGAATATATATGAAACATTGGTTTTAAACATCAGACAACAGGCAACACAGGACTGTGACCCCTGAGAGAAGGGAAACTCTGGCAGCCAGCTACTTCCTGGTCACAACACAGGGACAGGAAAGCCAAGCAGTCCGGTGGTTTCACCGAGTTTTAAACAGAGATCAGTTTGGGGAGACCAACATGGCTAGAATTTACAGGGTATTATGCTGGAGGGAGAGCTGAAAGTGAGTGAGAGCCCTAGAGAGAAACCATAATATATTCCACCAGAATAGAAAAACCTTGTAATATATCAGGCAATGATAGACTCCTCAGAAGAAGGAGTAGCCTTAGCAGAGGTAGCCTTAGTAGAGGCAATAATTCAGCACTACACTAAAAACTATTCTGGACCCACACTAATAAATTCTAAAAGCAAGCCTTGAAACAATCCAACAGATTCCAAATAACTGTGCACCCCAACTAAATCCAACACACTTAAGTAATATAATAAATTAAGCAAGCAACAGTATAAACTCAATGGCTCGTATACAATAAAAATTACCAAGCATGCAAAGGAAGAGAAAAATATGAACCATAACCAGGAGGAAAAAAAAGTCAATAAATAAAGACGTAGAAATGACAGCGATGATAGCAGGAACAGAAAAGGATTGTAAAACTATAGTACAAAGATGTTCCATATACTCAAGAAGTGAGAGGAAAACATCATCATGATAAGGAGAGAAGAAGATACAAAAGATACCAAAATTGAACTTTTAGAGATGAAAACTAAATATACCATACTGAAAGCAAAAACCATACTGGATACAATTAACAGATTAAAGAAGAAAAGCTCAGTGAACTTGTAGACAATGTAATAGAAACTATCCAAAATGAAACATGGAGAGAAGAAAGTTAAAAACAAACCTAGAGTGTGACAGGGTGACTTTTTAAGCACCATAAAAGGTGAAAGACTGGAGTTCCACACAGAGAGAGAGAGAGAGAGCGCGAGTGAGCGAGAGTGCGAGTTGGGGAAGCAGGTGCAGAAAAAAAATATTTGAAGACAAAATAGCAGAGAGGTTCCCAAATTTGAAGAAAACCATAAACTGACAGTACCAAGGAAGCTCAACAAACCCTAAGAATAAACATAAAGAAAGCCAAGGCAAATCACAACCAAATGGCTGAAAACCAGCGATAAAGAAAAAATATTAATTGACCAGAAAAAAAGTACACATTATATACAGAGGAACCAAGGACAACAGACTTCACATTTATATGAACCAGAAAACAAGACAATGGAGCACTATCTTCAAAGGACTAAGAAGGAAAAAAAAAAAGCATCAACCCAGATATACTTCAATGAAAATATATTTCAAAAATTAAGGCAAAATAAATTTATTCAGATGAATAAGGGCCGTGAAAATTCACCACCAGTTGACCACCACTAGAGTAACTGTGGAAAGAAATTTTTCAGGCAAAGAAAAACAGTACCAGATGGAAATCTGAATCTTACACAAAGGAATAAAGAACATCTGAAATGGTAAATATGAGGTTAATAGAAGTCATTCTTCATTTTTCAATCCCTTTTAAACAGTTAAAATATAACTGCTTAAACTAAAAAGAGTAACAATGAATTAGAGGGTTTAAAACAGACATATTGATAAAATGTATGACAAAATAGGATAAAAAATGTGGCGGGGGAGATGGAGATGAAAAAACACTGTCAGATTTCTAACATTAAACATGAAGTGATATTATTTGAAGAAAAACTGTAATAAGTTATCTTGTAAACCCTAATACATACACTAGAAAAATAAAACAGAATCATACCTAACAGGTGAACAGCAGAATAAAAGGGATGTTATCCCCCTCTTTGCAAATAAGGAAGCTAAGTTCCTTTCTTGGGCACAGACCTGTTATTAGACTTACAAAATCTAAAAATACTACAGCTATCAGATACTATTTTGTTTTTCAAAACAACAGTCAATTATATAAAGTGATTTTAGTATGTCAATTAATATCTATTAAGATATTTGCTTCTTTATAGTTTCTGCCTTTTTACTTTTAATCCTCAATCAACTTCATTCCTGCATTCACAATATACATGTTGTTCTTACTGCTACAGGATTTCTCAACCTCAGCATCATCAACATTTTGGGTCAGATAAGTCTTTGTTGTAGGAGGCTGTGTATGCGTGGTAGGTAGCAGCTTCGTTGGCCTCTACCCACTAGATACCAGTAGCACTCACTCACTTGCAGTAACAAAACTGGCTCCAAATATTACCAAACATTTCCTTGGGGGGCAAAATCACCACTTGCTCTATTTTAGCACTTTAGACTACAGTGCTTTATTTAACAGTTAAATGTCTACATGTCTACGCTCTGCTTTGGACTGTAAGTACTAACAACATTCAACACATGTATTCACTAAGCGTCTAAGTAACAGTGATTGGGATACGACAGTGAATTTCATCCCATCGCCATGCCTTACTCATCTCTGCATTCCCCAAAGGCCTTACTCATAATAAGCAACCATACATTTACTGAAGTGAACAAGCTGTAAGGTGAATAGAAATTTCATCAACGACGTGAATGCAGACAGGCATTTGGTGGCAAAAGCAACATCACCAAATAGAAAATAGTTAGGGTCACTTACCTAACGACTTTTTGCAAAATTAATCCAAGGATATTTGTTCTGTCACTTTTGTTTTCTCAAACAGTCACAGAGAAAAATTACGGATTTTTCAACTGCATTCCAGATTGAGATCTACTTCTAAGGTATGTTTGAGCCCAACTAGCCACTGGTATTGAAAGGAATAACATGGGTCTAGTTGACAAAGTACTAAGTGTGAATGGCTATTGACTTCAAAACTACCTATTCAGCAACAATAAACACAACTTTTAAAAACAACATGCAATGGTCCGTTGTTAGAAGTTAATTAGAATAATCAGATGAATGCAGGAGGATAACAACAGTTAACATTTTCATAACAAAAAACTCATTAGACCTAGATTTGAATAGTTCTAAGAAATCACTGTAGAGGATACATGCCCTCAATTGATTATCTTAGTTTCGCTATTGAGTGTGCAGGTGTAATATATTTGACTTTCAAAAATATTTTCAACTGATTTACAATAAAACTTTGTATGTATGGCAATATTATAAGGATGATATGCTATAATTAAAATGCTATGTAACTGAATACCTACAAAAAAAATGCAACGACAAAAAACTAAAATCTTGAGATTGTGCTTTCAACATGAATATGCTCCCTAGAAAAAGAAGTAACGTACTTAATCTTGTACGTAGCCCTACCCACAAGATTATTTCTAACAGAAAATATGTTCAGAATTTTAACTCAGGAACACATTTCTTTTTATCAGTGACATCTATGACACCATGACTCTAAGAGTATATTGCTGAAAAGACATTTAAGTAGCTCTTACAAATATAAGGATCTATCCTAAGCTGCCAGTGGCTGAAATAAGTGAACAGTCCTACTTTGCAGATGGGCCAGTCACAGGAAGCACCCAAAGGCCTACACAGAACCTATTAACAGGGTATATTAGAGCATAAAAAAAGAATGTGAAAAGTAACTTTAAGGTTTCAAGCCTGGGGAACTGAAAGAAAAATTTTTTCTTTGCAAATTACAAGGTAAATTAGAAGGCTTTGCAAATTAGAAGGTTACTGGAAGACGGTATTTTATATCAACATAATAATATCCAAGAGGCTGGGTACAGTGGGCTCACACCTGTAATCCCAGCACATTGGGAGGCCAAGGCGAGTGGACAGCTTAAGCCCAGGAGTTTGAGACTAGCCTGGCCAACATGGTGAAACTCCCTCTCTACAAAAGATATAAAAATTAGCCAGGTGTGGTGGCACACACCTGTGGTTCCAGCTACTCAGGCAGCTGAGATGGGAGAATCGCTTGAGCCCTGGGAGGGGCAGGTTGCAGTGAGCCAAGACTGTGCCACTGCACTCTAGCCTGGGTGACAGAGCAAGACCATGTCTCAAAATATATAAATTATGTAAGTGACAGAGCAAGACCATGTCTCAAAACATATAAATTATATAAATAATACTACACAAAACACCACCAAAAATTAAGAGATTTACTTGGAGTCAGAGCTGGAGATGTTACTCTAAGAATAATCCACATATAGAGAACTTGAAAGCTGATCTCAGAGACTGGGAAAGAACAGAAATTCAAGAGAGCATCTATGGAGACAACCATGATAAAGGGTTCCAGAGAGGGATAAAACGAACCACAAATAAATGGCAGTCAGAAAGGTATGTGAGATAGAGATTTCGAAGAATTTAGTGTCACTGAAGTCAGGAAATGGTTTTAAGCATGAGTGGTCAGCATCAGACTTCCAAACCTCTTGAGGGCAGAAATTTTTTCCTCTCTGAACACGACCAGAAGCCCCTATCACAGTACCTGCCACACGGTGTGCTCTCGCCAAATACTAATACTGTACCCTTGCACTGTGCCTGCCATATGCCAGACACTGTTTAATTGATTTACATACATGAATTCATAATTCTCACCACAGAAGGTGCTATTATGCCCATTCTACACATAGAGAAACTGAGTCATCAAGCATTTAAGTAATTTGCCTGAACTCCCACACCTAGGAGAATCTGTCCTGTAAAGAGACTACTGATTAGATCTGGTTAGAACATTACCAAGCTGAGAGCAAGTCCAGTGCAGTGCTAGAGGAAGAACTCAAATTGCAGGATGTTAAAGCACACCTGAGGTATCCATCACTTCCTCCCTGTCCCCTCTCCTTTTGTTAAAGATGTTGGCATGGCCAGTTTCAAATGTGCAGCCCTATGAACTGTGAGACAAATCTAAGTCTCTTCCTCATCCATTTTTCCCATTCTCATCTTTCCCCACTCCCCAGCCACCTGCACTAGAAGCAGAAACCTGACCAATTGGATTCTCTCTCTAGAAACAGAACTGAGACTTGGAGATGTTTGTTGAGAACCATGTTGCACAGTTAGTGAGTCTGGTGTTGGCATCATGGCAAACCAAAGTCTCATGCAAACCAAAGTTTTGGGGAAGCGGAAACCAAGAGCTTTAAAGAGAAGGCCAATCTGAAAGAAACTGGAATAGATCTGCAGTGAGTAGCAGAGACGTAACACCATGTGCCTCCAGAGAAAAACTGGAAGAATGACTGCCTGAAGACTTCCCAATTTCCAGAACGCTGGATTGGAATCATGCAATGGACTTCAGCAGCACTGTATGACAAATGCTTTTTTTAAAGTAGTCTAATTAAATTGGCTTTTTGATCCTTGCAATCAAAGAATCCTCAAACCATTATAGGAGGTAAAAAAAAAAAAAAAAAAAAACACTGAGTAAGCAAGTACTATGTGCTTCGCACTAACTTTTTGAGGTGGGTATGAAGAAAATGAGGCTCATTTAATTAACAGACATGACTCCCAAACCCAAACTCTTTACAGTATACCTCATTTTCACTCAAGTAACATCCTCTCTGTTCCACGCCTCTACCCCATTTATTTCTTTCCCAAAAAACATTCTTAGACTATTCTAAAAACGATAACTTTTCTCCTCTTACCATGTCCAGTCTCTAATCTACAAATTTCAAATGCCTTTACTCCAGTAATTTTTTGTTGTTTGTTTTTTGAGGCAGAGTCTTGCTCAGTCGCCCAGGGTGGAGTGCAGTGGCAAGATCTTGGCTCACTGCAATCTCCATCTCTCAGGCTCAAGCGATTCTTGTGCCTCATCCTCTCGAGTAGCTGGCATTACAGGTGTGTGCCATCACACGTGGCTAATTTTTGTATTTTTTAGCAAAGACAGGGTTTCTCCATGTTGGCCAGGCTGGTCTCGAACTCCTGGTGTCAAGTGATCCACCCGCCTCAGCCTCCTAAATAAAGTCCTGAGATTACAAGCGTAAGGCACCAGGCCTGGCCCAGAAGTAATTTTAAATAAACTTTTATATGTAAGGATGACTGGGAGAATCAAGACATTTTAATCTTTTCAGTCTGTTTTTAAGCTGATAAAGCATTTTTCTTTCTCTTACCCATATTACCAGCTTATTGACCCTTAACTCACACCCAGGCTTAACCTAGATCTTCTCTTGACCAGTTTTCACTCTTCAATCCTTTCAGGTAGTTGATTAATAAAATGCAGACAAGACAGGAAAAAAAAAAAAAATCAGGTACCCTATCCAAAGTTACTTCAATTACTTCTGAAAAACCAAACACCACACACCCTACAAGTTTGAAACCCTTGCCAAAAGGTTATGAATACCAGCCAAAAAATTTATTTTTCTATTTCTGAAAATTAGTTTGCTAAGATGTAGTAAGAAGAAATTTTTTTCTAATCAACACTGGTCTCCTCTGCCCATTCACAAAGAGATATTTTCTACGTTACATTTTTGTCAAGTATAGAGAGAATTCCTCTACCTATTTATAACTGACAATTTCTCTTAAAACGGTCTTTAATATGTTGTCCAAATTGGTTTGAGTTCCTTTTCCAGACAGTAAGTTCCTAAAATTAAAAAATAAAAAAAATTAAAAGTACCATATTTTTTCCGGCCTCTAAAGGCAAAAGAGGACTTCTTCAGCTTCTAGACTTATCCCTGGAGTTCAGGGGGCTAGAGAAGGCTAGAGACTTTCTCACTATGGTTCCATGTCTTAGGCAACTTCCCATATCCTCAACAACTGCAAAATATCACTGGCCTAGGAGTCCACTGCTAGACCCGTATCAATCTCGTCGATAGTGCAGTTATGTGGGTACATACACTAGTCACTAGTTCAGCTTGGGAACCCACTTCTTCCCTGATTCCCTTACGTTCTTTGACCTTTCATAAATTACTATTACAGCTACAATTAACAGTGACATTCACTGTTCACCCCGGGTCAGTTTTGTCAGGAGGAACAACAACAACAAAAAAATGAATAATCAGGGTACCATTTGAAAAAGTAAACGTTTAAAAAAAATCATTCAGTTGCACTATTTTAACTGACACCAATCATGTCAGGCACTGGGCTGCCATCCTAAAATCATGACGTTAAAAAAAATTATCTTTGCATTACTGATACCCCATTTTTTCTTAGCACTCCGTATTTTGAGTATTTTCAGACATAACGAAATCACAATCAACATGACATTTCTAAAACAGTGGGAAGCAGCTAAGCAAAACGAGCATTTTGCAAGCGATTGAAAAGCTGAAAAGAGAACAGGAATTAACTCCAGTTCGTACTAAAGCTATTAGATGTGTGTCTCAGCAGTCTTTCTCACCATGAAACTCCTTAACATCTAAAGCTAAACCACAACCAACTTTATATGGTTTTAGAAGACAGAGAAAGCAGAGAAAAAAATGAAAGCTGGTAATATGGGGAAGAGAAAAAATGTTAGCTTTTACTGTCATTGTCATTTACTTTTTTTTTTAATACTTCGGTTACATCTACATATTTTTTATAAAGCAGCTTAGATGCCTGGATTAATAGCAGCATACTCAATCCATTCTGAGTACTTTATGGCCAGCCTTAAGCCATTAACAACCTAGGAGGGTATTTGACAGCAAATGCAAATATCAATACTACGAAGAGCCCCTTGACGCCTTCCGTTTCTGTCATAAGATCTGAGCAGCGCCTGCTTCCAGGGCTCCGGGGTTCTGACAGTGAAGGATGCTGTTCGCGGACAAAGTGCAACGTCCTCCTTCTGCTGCAAATGTTCCTGTGCGCACATCACGTACCCGGGGGACCGTCTCTAAAGACCACCCCGTGGATTTAAACAGCCTGTCATTAAAAGCGGCGGCAGCTCCACCGCCACACTCGGGACCCCAGGAAGACCCGTCTCGAGACCGAGCACCTCCCTCTACTCTGGGCCCGGTGCCTTGGGT
>NW_012101443.1:4517138-4539928 GCF_000951045.1 Mandrillus leucophaeus
CCGCCGCAGCTCCGGCCCGCAACACCGCCTACTCTCCACGCCTCCCACTCACTCTCGCGAGAGGGCAGCGCGCCTCTCGCGAGAAGAACTCCGCGGCCGAGCCCGCGCAAAAGTGAGTGGGCGTTTAAAAAGGGAAAGAAGGAACAGGAAAAAAAGCCTTCCCACGTGCTCCGGAGCAGCTAGCGGAGCAGCCCCGCTGATCACATGATTTAAAGGGGGCCTCTCCATTGGCCGGGACCCGCTCAGCCTTGGGAGCTTTAAATTCGAGGGCGACCTACGAACCTGCGGCGGACGTCTTGCGTGCTTCCTGGTCCGTTGCCTTGGAAACGGCTTAACCCTTTCCTCTGGCAAGTCCCCGGGCCTTGGCTTGCTCCGCAGATTTGGTTTCAGGCTCTGCCTCTTTTCCGTCGACCCCTTAGTCTTACAGCCTGGGGCCAGCTGGGCTCCTTCTTCGCCACAAGGCTAGTTTTGCTTTCTTCCGAAGCCCCGGGCCCTTCCCAAAGTGGCAGCCCCACCAGATCCGAAGGCCCAAGGAAGGCTCATCCTTTCTGATGACTCCACCCCTTTTCCCAGCATCTCCAGGGAGGACCACTCACAGCGCACAGGGCAACCGGCCCTATCCCAGCCGAGAAGTAGCACCCAGGGTTCTCAGGGCCCTAGTGCTCACCCTGATGTCTTTACATGGTATGGAAATCGGAAACTAAAGCTTTGGTCGCTGGGAATCCTAACCAGAGATGAAAAGCTGTTGTGCTGATTATTTTCACCTAAAATCCGAAGGGCCAGTATTGCCCTGTCTCCTTAAGGGCATCTGTTCCTCAAGAGTGGAAACACCTGGCAATAAGAAAGACATTTTTGAGTGTATCCTCATTATGAGTTAAGTTTTGCCCTGTTGAGAGGAGAGGGTCAGGGAAGAAAGGGTGCAATTCATTTGTTCATTTCTTCATTCAACAAACACTGCTCCAGGCTTTGTCCATTGAACATCATGTCCATTGAACAATGATGAAGATAAGTAGTGTAGATTCTAGGGAACTTATCTGAGGATGAAAAGAAAACAAAATATCTGTTGGTTTTAAGCTGTATGTAAAGAAGTTACAGTAAGTGACGTGATGGTGATTGAGTGGCTAGTAAAGGGGCTGCCCTTTTGAGGAGGAGACATTTTAGCAGCGATTTGAATAACAGTCATGCAAAAATCAGAGCGTACAGCATTCCAGGAAAAGGATAACACTAATTCAAAGGCCCTAAGTAAGGACCTGTTCTAGTGCATTTGAGGGAAGAATAAATGAGAAAGTAAACTTTATTGAGCCTGGAGATGGAAACTGTAAGAGTTAAAGAAAGAAACAGAAAAGGCAGCTTAACAGAGACAGGTTTATTTTGGAGAATAAACCTGAGAGGGTCTTCTGGCCAATTTCAGTCAGTAGTGTTCTCTCTTACAGACTAAAGGTATTTAGCGGTTGAGGGAGGGAGAGCATATTGCAGGCTTGGAATGTTTCTGGGTGGAGGAGGGTTTTATTGCTGAGGGTTTAATGTCTCTGGTTGGAGGGGAGGCATATTTCTGATCAGAGGGGGGTTTATCTCAGGGTTGGAATATTTCTCATCAGAGGTGTCATTTGTGGTTTATGGTCATGCTGACATTAGCCATTAGGCTGATGTTTCTGGGGCTGGATTTAGGCAGTTTTTAATCAAGGGGAACTTAAAATGGTGGTGCTTGTCCAAGATGGAGATGCTCTTGCTGAGTCAGAAACTAGCATGGATCAGATCCTGTAAGGCTTTGTTAGCCAAGAAAGGAATTGAAAGTTTATTCTAAATGCAATAGAAGGTATTAGAAAGTTTTTAATAGGGGAGAGACACCCAGAGTTTACTTTAAAAAAAAAAAAAAGTCTCTTCCTTGAAAATAATGGGTCTTAAAGAGGCCAAAGCAGAAACAAAGATTAGGAGATTTATAGGCCAGGTGGGAGACAGTCATGAAATTTAATTTCCAATGATCTTAACATTTCTAAACTTCATTAGGTCAGAGTCCTGATGCTGTTTCTGCCTTTGTTGAAACACGTGGATTGCTCCTAATTACTAGGAAAAATAAAATGGAGAATTTTCTTTTGTAACCTGGGGGAAAAGAAATGGCTGAAAAGGAAGGGCCCATCTTTAATTTTTTTCCCTCCATTACGCTACACTGACAACCACCTCTTCTGTCTATTCTTAAAGTCAGTTCTAAGAAGAGAACAGAAAATGAAATTCTATGCAGATACTTATTCTTTAGTGTAAGATTTGAAAAGATAGAAGTTGAAAGCTCAGAAATGAAGAGGATGTTTCACCAAAAGAAATGAATCAGGAGACGAGTTCCAACACGAAGCTCTGTTATTACGGATACAACCAAATCAAGGTTCCTTATCACCACTGAGTCTCAGCTTCCTCATACATAAAACAAAGCAATTTAACTAGCCTACACCTAAAGTGGTTAAGCCTGAATTACACTTTAACATGCACACACCAGTAGGACGGAAGCTGGAAAGGGAAATGAAATGATTTTTTATGAAAACCTAACAGAGTCAGCGGCTCAACCCAAATGAAATTAGACACACACGTACACCAGCTGAGGAACTCTGAACTGGTTGATACGGATACCAGGAATGCTTCCCTAAGAAACCTTGGCCTTCTCAGAGTGTGAAAACGGAAACACTGCCACCTGCTCAACCTCGAATTCCATTTCTCTTAAGCTATTTTGAACCTGTGTAGCATTAAATAAATAATGATTCATATGTTCCTAATCAGAGTTTAAGAACTAGCTAGCAAATAAATTTTCTAAAAGGTCTGAGGCAGTATCCTAAAGTTAAGCTAACACCTTAGTTTTAACGAAAGCAAGATTTCAAGATACATAGGGCTACTTTTTAAAAGGAAAAACACCAAAAAGAGAAAAAGTACTATTTTAACAAAGTAGGATCATTCTTTTAAAATGCTAATGGAGTGCTTTTTGAGTGTTTACAGCCCTCATAATGATTAACTGAAACAGCTGCTTGGTACTGCTAATTTAGATGAACTCTGGGCCCAACTCTCCCCATCGAACATGTATTAACAGAGCCAGAAATAAATCCTCCCAACTTCCCCTAGCGAGACAGTCATTGTGGTCTCTTGTGCTAGCTACAGTTATTTGCAGTACAATTAATACAAAGTGAGAAAAAAATTAGGATTGAGATCCAGTTCTGCTGTGTCCCCAGTTCCTGTATTCTTTTTAAAACTGTGTTTTTTTGTTTTTTTGTTTTTTAGCAGTTTTACTGAGATGTAATCCATTTACCATACAATTCAGTGCTTCTGGTAGATTTACAGTTGTGCAACTATCATCAAAATCTAATTTTAGAAGTTTTGTTCCTCCCTGAAAGAAACTCACGTACTCAGTAGCAGCCAGTCAACTTTATGTCTCTAACGACTTGCGTATTCTGAAGCTGGAAACTAGCATTCTAAGCAAACTATCACAAGGACAGAAAACCAAACACCGCGTGTTCTCACTCATAGGTGGGCGTTGAACAACGAGAATGCATGGACACAGGGCGGGGAGCATCACACACCGGGGCCTGTTAGGGGTTGGGGGACTGGGGGAGGGATAGCATTAGGAGGAATACCTCATGTAAATGACAAGTTGATGGGTGCAGCAAACCAACATGGCACATGTATACCTATGTAACAAACCTGCACGTTGTGCACATGTACCTGGACAGTTCATATAAATGGAGTCATACAATGCACGGTCTCTTGTGTCTCACTTCGTTCATTTAGCATGTGTCAAAGGATCATCCATGTTGAAGCATGTATCAGTACTTCATTTATTTTTCTTGCTGAATAACAATTCCACTCTATGTATATAGCACAGTTTATTGGCCAACTTACCAGTTGACAGATATTTCAGTTGTTTCTACTTTTTGGCTATTATGAATAATACTGCCTTGAATATTCCTATACAAATTTTGTGTGGATGTTGTTGATTCTTTTTAATACTCGAAAAAATAAAAGACATTCTATTTATACCATTTACAGAGTCCATATTTCTCCTCCTAGCACCGTTTCTTTGCTTCCAGGATTTGTCTTTTTTGCCTGCTGGTTGAAGTATGTGCACTCTGACTCCAGAGGGCCGCCATTTCTACTGCGTCTGACCATGCCACTCCCCTGCTTACAACCCTTCAGTGGCTTCTCATGGTTTTCCTCATAATCTGCTTTTCTCCTTTGCTGTCATATCATTCTCCCTTTCAGACTGTCCCCTTTTCAGTTCCTCAAAAAAGGACCAGACCCTGCCTGCCTGATCACCTTCCACAGGCTGTTTCTTCAGGATCCAGTATTCTTTCTCCGTCCATCCGTGTTAACGTCTGAATGTCCAAGAATCCTTCAGCTTTCAACTCTACTGTCACTTCCTCAGAAACTTTCGTCCTAACACCCCAGACTAAGTAAATTCCCCTTTATTTGGGACTCCCTGCTTTTTCTTCAACGCATTTATCAACTTATAACAATTTGTATTTGTGTGCTTACCTGGTTAATGTCTGTCTCCCTCCACTAAACTGTAGGATCCATGAGCAAGGGCTGTTTCTGTTTTTGCTTAGGAGTTCCTAAGGCACATAGTAGGTACTCAATAACTACTCAAAAAAAGGGAAGGGAGGAAGGAGGCTGTCTTACCAGACTATTCTTTGTTCTCTTTAATTTGTATTGCCAGGAGTCCTCAGTAAAATCTTGATAAATGTTATAAGCCAAATCTATGCTATATTAAGGGAAATGAATGTCAAGGCATGTCCCATGCTTGGGATGGTGCAGCAGGGGGAAAACAGGTGTCCCCTGCTAATGCTCCTCACAGAAACAGGGTGGGGAGAGGAGAGACCAGTGGTGTACAAAGGAGCCAGGGCAGCAGGGTGACAAGTCGGGAAACACAGCCTGTGTCCAAGGGCACCCAAGAGGGTGTCTGGGAACCACTCATGTGTCTCCTAGGGACATTTTAGTGGGCTAATTTCCAGCAAATTGATGTTGTCTCCTCCACTGTAATTTTGTAAGTTAATGGAAATATTTCTTTCATTTTTAGACATACTGTAATAGAAACAAGACATTTGGGTTATAGGCACATGAAAGAATTGTGACCCAGCAAGGTTGAATGATTTGTTCTAGATCACATGGGGCACTAAATGGAATAGTTCAGACTAAAATTAGCTAGTTCGGTCTGGTCCTACCTTTCAACAAAACTAAGCCTAATAACACAAAGCTAGCCTCTCAGCTTAATACCCTTGGTGACCTTCTGACTACAAAGGCAGGCTTCATCTTTCCCCCAGAGCTTTGGAGCTTTACAGTAGCAGCCTCTGACAGCCAAGAGCAGATTCCATGTCGCTTCCTGTTTGAAAACTTGAGTCTCCCTTTGGCCCACTTGCTGAATTCCTGCCTGAGTGATATTTCCTGCCTGAGTGATGGTCCCAGCTGGTGGCTCACTTGTAAAAGTGAGATATCAAGTCCTTCTTTTCTACATTGTTCAGTTTTGGGATTTTGTTTTTTATGATTATGAATTAATACACACGTTATATAGAACATTAGAAAATACAAGAAAAAATAATGGAGCAGACCAGTTATCTGGTGGTTGCTTTACATGTATTATTTAACTTACTATTATTTTGTGTTTGCATTTGGAAGCAGAGTCTCTGTCACCCAAACTGTAGTGCAGTGATCATAGCTCAGTGTAGTCTTGAGCTCCTAGGCTCAAGTGATCCTCCCCACTTACCTCCAGAGTAGCTAGGACTACAGGTGTGAGCCACAGCATCTGGCTATTTTTTTTAATTTTTTGTAGAAACAGAGTCTTGCTATGTTGCCCAGGCTGGCCTTGAACTCCTGGGCTCAAGCCTCCCAAAGAGCTGGGATTATAGGCGGGAGAAACTGCATCTGGCCAAATTTATTAATACTTAATAAATCAGTGTACTAATAAAACATTCTGAAAGGGGAAAATGTGGAACTTATAGTTTCATCAGCCATTTAAATACGTAAAGGTGCTTTTTAAGTTCAAGAGGTGAAATACCTCTTTCAAGCCTTTGGTTTGAATGCATGTATATTATATTGCAGTATACTATGTAGTTTATAACATACATACTGTCAAGCTTAATGAGATTCAGAAAATATGATTCAGTATAGAGTTTATTTGAGCATAAAGCTTGAGGATGACAACCTGGGAACAGCAGTTCCAGATGAATGGGGTCAGCATTCCGAAGTGGAGAAGTTAAGGTTTCACTTACGTAGGCTCAGAGAGAGAAATTTTAGCAGGATTATCACATTTTCCACAGGAGAACAGTGTGTTGCAACAATTTGGTTGTAGATTGCTACATTCCAAGGAAGATGACTTTATTACTCTGTGAGGAGGAGTGATCTGAGAGGGTCTTATATCTGGTGCCTTTTGATCTTACTAATTATTTACAGAAAAATAAAGAGCAGAAGTTGCAGCTGCATACCATGTGACTCAGGCTGCAGAGCCATGTTCTTCTCAAGGCACAGAATAATGTAAAGTTCCAACTGCTTTAAGTTTAAATGATTTAATTTCACAGCACTTACCTAAGTCTTTTGTAGCAAGTGTCTTTATAAGGATAGAGACACATCTTAACCACTGTTAAAATGATACCTAGTGATATTTTAATACACAGTGGCACTCATTAAATGCTCAATTCTAAAATCATAGAATCCTAACTATACTAGTAATATAGTACATATATATAGTACAAATGATATAGTAAATATAGTACAAATGATAATTCAGAACTGCGACTCCAATTTGATTTTGAACAGCAAAATCAATCTGAGTGCTATTACATGTTATACTCAAATATGATTCTTCTGACTTAAATCATAGTCATAGCTAACTACTGAGTTATAGTACTTCTAATATGTAAAAAACAGATGTACATTCTTTAAGAGAATGTAATATATAATTGTCTGAAGTTCAAAAACAAGTAATTATGCCTAAATGTAACTACTTGATAAGATAAAAGAGTTTCTTTAAATATCATTGCTCTGCTGATTTTAAATGACTGGTTTATAGTTAAATTAGAAGTGCAAGGTGTTATGAAAAGCTTATGTTACAGACATTACAAGTTCAAAGAAGCATGAATGTTATCAAGCATTTCAAAAGCATTTAGCATAAGTAAATAACAAATAGTTTAATTTGCCACATATAATTTATACACAACTTTTTAAAAATGTCTTTTGCAAAAAGTGAGATAGACTTCCTCTTCATGTGAGCCAATAGCATACATGCTTACTGCTTTAAAAAAGATATTAGATGACTTCCCCTGGATTATATATCTAAAGGACAAGGTCAGCCTTTGGAATATTGTCCTAACTTTATGACAAGATAAAACAGATCCTAGAACAAGTTATTCCTGGGTCTGTCTGTCCTGTTCCTTAGCTGCTTTGCTTGAAAAATGAAACATTAATTCAAAATGTCGATCAGAGCATCCTTATTCATTAGCTCACTTGAAATTCAACAAAAATATCCTTATGTGGTTAGATCTTTAAAGGAGATAATACTCATGCATATGAAACATGAATATTTTTAATACATACCTACATATGGCACAGAAAGTCATTAAACACTGGGGTAAAAAATCTAGGCTGAAAAGTGGTAGGACTTTTAAGACTCCCAAATGCCTCCTAACCCAGGCTGTAGGAAATCCTTGCTCTATTTGCAATTTTAAGCCACTAAACTATGTTAGAGATATCTAGTCTGTCCCCTGACTAGTTTTGATCCCTATTTATTTTGGATTGCCTAAAGTCATCTTGAACAGATTTTTTCCCCTTCCCCACAATGGAATTTGTGAAATCAGCTAAGCTTCTGCAAGATAGACCAGGATTTCTTGATAACCAATCTTCATGAACATCAAAGTAGCCAACCATTCCTGATTCATTGGTTTACTGGTCTGCAACATTTCATGGTTAGTCCAATCTTCTTCATCGGAAGGATGCAGCTACCAACACATGGCAAATGCAACTTTAGGCTACATGAATGCTAGTGTGATGCTCGAGACAAAAGAGGTGCTAGTCCTACTGTACTCTAACTAGTCAGTATGAACGTGCATTAGCCATAGTGAAATATGACCAGAGGTGAGGAACCTAAGGAATATCTCATATGTGGAATTTATCTTGTTGGTATTTAAACTGAGGAAGGGAAAACTCAGAGGAATATAGTAAACTGAGGTTGAAATGCTAATGTATGAGAACTATCTGAGGCTTCCTCTGTCCTTCCAGAGGAAGAGAACAGATTTTTGTTCAATATGAGGGGGAAAAATAATTACCATTATTTTCAAATAGATGGGTTATCTTTATAAACAATGGGTTTCAAGTTTCTTGGCACTTTTGTAATTTACTTAGAAAATATCCTTTGTAGAGCCCAAATTTATAATTCATAAATTTATATTATAAATTTATAATTTGTCATATTCTACTGTTTATCTCTAAACTGATTTTACAATTCTTCCTGTTTAAGTGTGTCCTTATCTCACATTTGATTGTGCAGGCTACTATCCTTATCAGTTGGTGTAATAATCTCATAATGATTTCGTTATCTTCAAGCAGTATGCCTATAAGCTGACTATAATGGGTATATTAAGATTCCTACAGAGCTCTAACTTAACAGTATAATGGCCTGTAATTTTTCTGTCTTTTTTAGATGGTCAGTAGCTATTCTGAAATTGCAATATAAACTCCTGATGAAAGTAATATCTGCAGTAAAATAAGGTCTGATTAAATATCATACTAATTTTCATGTATGGTTTGAGGAAATGGGATTTCTTTTCTGTGAAAGAGAAGCCAACATTTATAAGGTGCTACCTGGGTTTTAGTGTCAAATCCTATGTAAGGATTAGTCTAGTATGTAATCCTATGTAAGGATTAGTCTACATTTTTGTAACTTTTAAAAAATTATCATGAACACTTCTCGATCATTTTACTCTTTATGTAATTCTAAGAATTCTCACCTAAGTTCCAGGGAGGAATATAGTCCTCCATTGAAGTCCACTGAAATGTATACTGTCCTATCTGTTTCTTGGTCATTACTACCTTTCCACATCAGCCTCCACTGAAGTACCGACATTTCTGCCTGGTCTCTAGCTACATGGTCAGTGCCGCTGTCTACTACAGCATCCCCTCATTAAGATATGACTGGACGATGCCATCCGACAAACAGAGAGCCCTCTCTACAGAAATGATGCTTGATTCTTAGATACCATACAGAATCTATATTCCAGCCCCTTCTGCCAGGACATGGCAAATGCTTGCTCTCCTTGTTCTCGGTAATCTCATTTACCACCTCCATTGGGGACTGGGTTTTGTAATACCACATTGTTTTCTCCTATGATCCAGCTTCTATTGGACCTTCTCATTTCTCAGCCAGGAATGGCAATAATATATTAAGAGATTTAGCAAATCCTCTGCTTGCCCTCAGACAGAAGTGTCTTTCAAATGACTTACATGTTACAGAAAATTGTCTTGAATCCTGCCCTCTGTTCATTCATTCATTTCGGCCAACATAAGGTTCTACTTTCCTTGACTCATGCCTTCTAACAACTCTAGGTCAAAAAATGAAAGTAGTGGAATACAATGATGTACAAAATATACACAAGAACAAACACCTACTGGGAAAAGTCAAAGGTTTTCTGTGATCCCTGCCTAACATTCGGTTCCCCTGGGCCACCTTGATAATGGATTTCCTCACTAAGCTCCCTTCCTCTCAGTAATATAATACCACTTTCAGAGCTGTTCCAAGAACCAGTGGCTCACTTCCATCTATGCCAGGGAACCCCCAGAGGAGTCACTTGGATAGTAATATTGGTTCACAAAACCATGAACAAAATTGCTGTGGTCTGAGGACCCTTCTGTATTTCTAGTTAGGGTGATTTTACATTCTATTTTGACTGTTACAATCACAGTTGCTGCCCGTTGTTGGTGCCTCTTTTATTTTTCAAAAATATCTCAGTTTAGAAAAGAAAGTATTCAGATACCCTGTTTATATCCTGCCTTAGGCAGAACCTCTTCTCTACCTGTCAATTAAAATGGACCTGTCCTGGGATACGACCCCCAGACTACTAGCTGGACAGAAATAATCAGCCAACCCCTAAAGTTATAATATATTTTGAAAGTGGAGTCATAATTTGGGAAAAGAAATCAGACTGCAGAACCAAGGGAAAGCAAAAAGAAAAGGCAGATAAGTTGTAAGTCTGCCTGTCTTCATGGTCCAGGACACATAGCCCTCTTGCACGTTTAACTCACAATCTTCCTGTGCCCAGCTATCACCAGACCCTTGGCTGATAGAAAAATGCAGATTAGCTCACTGAAACCTTAGTGTTATCAGCACTGCACAAAGCCCTCTTCACATAACAGAAGCACCATCCTATAAAATCTCCAGCAGGCCTTTGCCTTTGTCTCCTTGCAGTCAGCTCGTCTCTTGCTTACCTGCCCATTACTTCCTTGAAATATACTTTCATACTTTCTCTAATAAATCTGCCTTTCTTTACTTACAATTGTCTTGGTATATTAGTCCATTTTCACACTGCTGATAAAGACATGCTCAAGACTGGGAAGGAAAAGGGGTTTAATGGATTTACAGTTCCACATGGCTGGGAAGATCTCACAATCATGGTGGAAGGCAAGGAGGAACAAGTCACATCTTACATGGATGGCGGCAGGCAAAGAGAGAGAATTTGTGCAGGGCAATTCCCATTTTTAAAACCATCAGATCTCGTGAGACTTATTATTGTCATGAGAACAGCATGGGAAAGACCCACCCGCATGATTCAAACATCTCCCACTGAGTCACTCCTACAACACGTGGGAATTATGGGAGCTACAAGATGAGATTTGGGTGAGGACACAGAGCCAACCCATATCACGTGGTAAATTCTTATTACCATTTACACAACATCAACCTCAGATGGTCACTATCTGCAACATTCAGTGCCACCCTTTCCACTACCAAGATAACTAATTGATCGTTTCTTCTTCCTGTCAGCTAACTTGCTTATTTAAATGTCATCCACTCTTTTCTCAGAACACAAAATGTGCATTAACTACATTTTCTAACCAAGGTACTTCTTGGGCCTACTTGTGTTTGCAGCTGTAGAATATGTTGAAGAATTCTAAGCCACCAAGAATAACTGACAAGCTTTCTCAAGGATGTTAAGACCTTCCAATGATATGTCAACAGTGGCACCCAGGGACAACCCTAAAGGAATGTTGTTAGTCTCAGTGACATTTTGGTAATTTCTCTATACATAACTCTTAACAAATCTACATGTTACTGTTCTCATCTCCTCATCATGACCATTGTGTATGTAACACATAATTACAACTCCTAATGCTTTCAAATTTCAGAGTGTACTTCATTAGTCCCTCCTTCATCCTGCCAAATTCAACTCCTATTCTTCATACTTTACCTTTGGGAATATGTAGTTTATGTCACCTCAGACTCTCGCTCCACTGGAAATAAATCCAATACTTTAACAAATGGAATACAATTTAAAAAAACCAAATACTGAGAGCCTGCCGCCTCATCTCTGCCTGCCATTGGGATCTTTGGCCACTGCCCTACAGGGAAGATGCAGAGACCCACAGTGCTGGGATTTCTACTGCCATTTGGTCCCTAGAAAACTCATTAGTCCAGTTGGAGGGGGTAGCATCACCTCCTGTCCCAAGGATCTGACTCTTCTTGAGAATTCTTGAAAAGACATTTGTCAGGAAGCCTACATGGGACACATTTCCCTAGTCTCTGACTCTGTCCATACACACTACTCCTGTTTTACACATTATCTTTGGTTCTTCATAACCAACTTGAGCAATGTGCCACTTGAAGGCAGGTAGTGACTGTGCCTTATTGACTCCCAAGGGTCTGTCACAAAATCAAATAATTGTTATCAATTGTTATCAACAGGCACATTTCTGCTGTTCCACAATATCTTTTAATTGTTTCTTTTTATATGGTTTCTTGAGGCTTGGCCTGAGGAATGGGGACAAAATAGCAGTGAAAGTCTGGCTTGGAGTCAGTAGCCTTGAAAACAATGGGGTGCTTAGGTTGGGTACGATCCAGTTACTAAAGAGTCTAAATCAAGCATGAGCTGTGGTCTCTAATAGGGAAATAAATGGAGGGGTCCCAGAAACAAGCAAGAAGCCAAGCTAGCATAGAACCAGAGGAAATCTTCAGATAGCAGGAGGGCCAAGCTGTTCAAAGTAGAACTATTCAGGTAACCTAAGACAAAAGAATTGCTAAGAGGTGTTGCATTTTATAAGGCAAGTAGCTTGGGGACATGACTTCCTGTGTGCTCACTTGAAAGACTCAGGAGGCCACTATCATCTCCAAAACAGAGGGTTATAGTTCCAAGAAATACTTTATCTCTAGGTCTGAGTGAGGAAAGGTGATGAAAGACAGCTGTGTCCTAACAAATTTTCTATTTCAAGAGCCTGGATCTCCAGCACTTAATTTGATCAGTCTGACACAGGTTAGGAAGGAAATAAGGAAGCTTAGCAAGTGCTGAAAGCTGTAAATTTTCATCTTGGCTTAGGCCCTCTATTACATTCATCTACTAGATTGGAACAGGTTTTAGGCAAGAGAGCTAGGTGGAAATTCAGTCTGGAGCTCAGAGTTCCATGTTCCAGAGACAGTTCATGAATGCACCAGGTGTCAAAGGACGCAACACCAAGTATAAGAGATGATCCAAAAAGCTAACAAAATAAAGCATCAGAGAATCAGGAGATACTCAGAAATCCAGCCTGACAATGGTCAGGCACTAAGAAAGTTTATCAACAAATAAAATGGCCTCTATCCATGTGGGTGTGGGAGCAGGACACCACAGGGGACAGGGATGGCCAGGGCAAATACTCGGTATATATACTACTGTTGCAGAATTTTTGCCCCTTAGTTCAGCTAAATCCGGGTTCTTATCTCACAACCAGGAAAACTTAGGCATGCAGACACATTGAAGGGTGGAGAATGGAATTTATTGGGTGAAAAGGAAAGAAGAAAAAAAACTCTCAGCAAAGTGAGAGGGGTTCCTGCCAACGGCTCCCATCTCACAGATTGAATACCAGGCCACCGCAAACGAGCTGAAGAGCCCAGGCTCCTCTGCCTTGCACAAGGCAGTAACTTCTCAGTGGCTCTACCCCATTCTTCCAATGGCAGGTGGGCTGCAGATTCTCCAGGGATTCTCCCTCTTACCTGCTTCGTGCATCTATCAACACCAGTGACCAGTACTCAGTCAACTCCTTAGTTACCAAGGACCTCAGGTTCAATGAAAAGAGAGGACTCAAGTCTGATGAATTAGGAAACCATGTTTTCAGAATGGAGGCATAAGATTAAAGCTAGAGGCAACAGTAGGATATTTTGTGTATTCGAAAAGGTTTTGAGCCTAGAACCTGGCTCAGGTTGTTCTGCAGGGAGAAAATGAAGGCAGAGGTCGGAACTAGTTAGGATATTGTTTTAAATTATAAAATATTTAAAATAAATGGAAAATAGGCCAGGGGTGGTGGCTTACGCTTGTAATCCCAACACTTTGGGAGGCCAAGGCAGGTGGATCACCTGAGGTCAGGAGTTTGAGACCAGCCTGACCGACATGGTAAAACCCCGTATCTACTAAAAATACAAAAATTAGCCAAGCTTCTTGGCATGTGCCTGTAATCCCAGCTACCTGGGAGGCTGAGGCAGGAGAATCGCTTGAACCCAGGAGGTGGAAGCTGCAATGAGCCAAGATCACACCACTGCACTCCAGCCCGGGTCACAGAGACTCCATCTCAAATAAATAAATAAATAAATAAATAAATCAGGTGTTTTATTTTAAGAAGTAAACCATTCCAGGGAGAGCTAAAGCCCCTTTCTCAGAGTCCCTTTTCTCTTCCTTTCTCTTCATAGGAACCCACCATCCTGAAATTGATGCATATCATTACCATGAGTGTTTTTATACTTTTACTACATGTATATGGATCCATAAACAAGACATACTGTTGTTTGAGTGTTTACAATTTTTACACAAATGGTATTATGTAGAATATAGTTTTGCAGCCTGCTTATTTTTTCACTCAATATTATTCTTGGGATTTATTCATACTGATTGGTCATGTTGATTTCATTCACTTAGTTGAATTAGTAAATGAGTTTATTCATTCTCCTATTGTTCAGTGCCTCTTGTATTCATTAAAACAATCTTACAATAAGCATTCTTGCAAGTACCTCTTTGTGCCCATATATATGTACTAGTAGCAGGATTGCTGCGTCACGAACCAGACGCATCTTCAACTTATTAGATATTACAAAATAGGTCTCCAGGTAGTTGTACTGATTTAAACTCCTAACTACAGTGCGTACAAATTCCCATTTCTACTCATCCCTTCCAAAATTACACAGTTTTGCCAGTCCAACTGACCTAAAATGATATCTCATTTCCCTGCATTTCTCTGACTGCTAGTACTACTGAACATATTGTTTGATGTTTATCGATTCCTAAATTTCTTTTCTGGGAATTCCCTGTTCATACAATTGTCCATTTTTCAAAGGGATTATTTGATTTTCTAAAAATGTATTTGTATGAATATATACAGATAGCAAAGTGGCACACAAAAAGGATGCTCAATATCATTAGTCATTCAGGAAACGCAAAATAAAACCATGTGAGATGCCGCCACTCTCCTATTAGAGCTGCCATAAAAATGACAATACCAAGTGTTGGCTAGAATGGGAGCAATGAAAACAAATACACATACATCAATGGTGGTCATGAAAACGGCACAGTCACTTTGGAAAATAGTTTGGCAGTTTCTACCTCCCATATGACCCAGCAGTCCTGTGGTGTTTTCCTGAAAGGAAAATACATGTTCATACAAAAATGTACACAGATTTTTATTGTGGTTTTATTTGTAATCACGCCAAACTGGGAACATTCCAGTGTCTTTCACCTGGTGAATGGATAAACAAACTGGTATATCCATATAATGGAATGCAACTTAGCAACAAAGAGGAAAAACTATAGATAGAATCAATATTTGTATGTTAAGTTAAAGAAGCCAGACTATAAAAGCCACATTATATGTGATTCCATTTAAATGACATTTTGAAAAGGCAAAAACGCAGGAATAGAAAATAGATCAGTGATTGCCAAGGGCTGAGGTGTGAGAGGGACTGATCACCTAGAGGCCCTACAGACCTTTCTGTAAGATAAAACAAATGTTATATGCATTAATTATAGTGATGGTTGCAAAATTGAATGCATGTATTTAAAATGCATACAGCTGTTGTAAAAAGGATGCGTTTTCTTGCTTGTAAATTACACCTCAATCAGCCTGACTTAAAACATAAAGTAAGTGGTTTAGGAGCTATGTATGCATGTTGGATGCTAATCCTTGATGGCTTGTATGTTTAAAAAAATTTTTGCAGTCCACGGCCTGTCTTTTTAACTTGTATGTGTTGTTTATTATTGAATAAAGCTTTTGTATTTTTATAAGTCAGATTTACCAGTTTTTTAAAATTTTGTACACGTTTATTTTCATTACAAGTTTATTTATATCATTTTGGACTCAGCATGTCCTTAGTTTTTACTCATTCATCAAACTGTTCTGCTGTGAGATAGCCAAGCTCAATAGCAGTTTCCTTTAAGGTTGATCCATTTTTGTGTGCTGTCTTAGCAATCTTTGCTGCCTTGTCATACCCTATATGAGGATTGAGAGCTGTCACCAACATTTGAGACTCATTCATCAGCTTGTTGATCCTTTCTGTACTGGCCTGGATTCCCACCACGCAGTTTTCTGTAAAGGAAACTGAAGCATCCCCCAGCAGCCTGGCTGAGTGTAACACATTTTAAATCATCATTGGCTTGAAAACATTCAACTCAAAATGTCCATTGCTGCCTCCAACTGTTACAGCAACACGATTCCCCATGACTTGGGCTGCAACCACGGTCATTGCTTCACACTGAGTAGGGTTCACCTTGCCTGGCATGATACTACTTCCTGGTTCATTTTCAGGCATGATCAGTTCTCCCAGACCTGACCGAGGACCAGAATCCAGAAAACGAATATTATTTGCTATCGTCATCAGACTGCAGGCAGTAGTGTTCATGAATCCACTGAGCTCAACCAGAGCGTCATGAGCAGCCAGAACTTCAAATTTATTTGGAGCAGTGACAAAAGGCAAGCCTGTACGTGCAGTCACTTTTGCAGCAACCTTTTCTGTCAGTCTCTTTTTTAAAGATAAAAATGGGCTGCCCTTTTTATATATTACTTAAAATAACCTTTTCCTAACCCAGTGACAGAGAAAATATTCCCTTATATTTTCTTCTCAGAAGTTTGCAGTTTTGCTTTCCACATGTTATTTATTTATTAGGAACTCATTTAGAATATGGTATGAAGAAGGGACTTAATATTTTTTCTTTTTTCATATGAGCATCTAATTATTCTAACACCATTTGCTGAATAACGTTTTTATTTCTTAATTTTTAACCGTCGACTTTCTTAAAGTCTAAGGAGCATGGCTGACATTGCCCAGATTTTTCTGCCTTCACATTTTGTCCTCTGCAGTAATATAATGACATTTCACAAGCCAAAAACCTTGTTATTTCTATATCTCAGAACATTCAAACAGATTAGGTGCTGTGTTGGAATTCATTGTTTCATTTGCCTTCCGAGAGATAGCACTGACAGCAAATCAAATGTTTATTATATGTTCTCTTTGAAAGTAAAAATTCTAGGAAATAACTAGAACTGAAAGCTCCCCATCTAAGTTGGGTTTTAAAAAAATTCTTATTCAGTTAAAAAAAATCTCCATTCTCATAAAATATGAACAATCTATCAAGTATTCTGCAACCTATATTGAGCATTCATAATGTACAAAAGATTAATACCATGGTTAAAAGATATGTTCCCTAAACAATACTGCACGCTAGATTATTTAGACTACCACAGTCTAATAGAAATATAATGTATGCTGTTATATAATATTACATTTTCTAGTCCTCTCAGTAAAAAAGTTAAAAGAAACATGCAAAAATAATAGATTTTATTTACCCCAATATATACAATATATTTTCATTTTAACAATTAAATCAATACAAAAATTTTTGTCTAGCAGTGTAAGAATCTTTTATTAACAAAAATGCCAAAAATAACATCATTGCTTTTTGTGACTATGAAAGCATCACGTTCATTATTTTAAAATAAGAAATGCATAAAGATGGCAAAATCATTTGAAAATTATCCCTAATTCTATGTAGAAATCATCACAAAACATTTCATTGAACATTCATCTAGAATTTATATTAGTATATACACACATACATACACATATGTATAATTCAAAATAAGATTATAAAGCATATATACTGCCTTAAATTTAGTTTATTACTTAATACGTTCTATTGTTCACATACCAAACACAAGGAAGGTATAACTATATAACTTTCTTTTTTTTGTTTTTGTTTTTTTTTTTTTTAGATGGAGCTTTGCTCTTGTTGCCCAGGCTGGAGTGCAATGGCATGATCTGGGCTCACTGCAACCTCTGCCTCCTGGGTTCAAGCGATTCTCCTGCCTCAGCCTCCTGAGTAGCTGGGATTACAGGCACCCACCACCATGCCTGGCTAATTTTTTTGTATATTTAGTAGAGACAGGGTATCACCATGTTGGCTAGGCTGGTCTTGAACTCCTGACCTCAGGTGATCTGCTTCAGCCTCCCAAAGAGCTGGGATTACAGGCATGAGCCACCAAGCCCGGCCATATAACCATTTTTAAAAGCTGCTTTGTATTCCACGAAATAAATGCATCATGATTTGTATGAACATGGCCCTATTATCTGGCATTTAGATTGTTCTCAGTATTTCACTATCTCATGCCACGTTTGTGATTAGCATACTTATGCATACACTTTGAACATTTCTCTATTTATCTTCAAGGGATAAATTCTAAGAGTGGAATTACTGAGTCTTATTAGGGTGGAAAGATAATTTTAATTTATACTGCCAAATTTTTTTCCCCAAAATTCTACACCAATATACTCTCCAACCAGAAACATCTTAAGAGGGGGGAATAAATTCTGGGCTTTAAGCAATTAATATACTTTTTTTTTTTTTTGGTAACCCATTCCCAATTTTGAGGCTGCCTATGTGAACAATATAACACTATTATGGGGACATTCTTTTTTTCATACTAAGTTGCAAAATCCAATTTTCTAAGTTAGAAAATTCAATGGAGCTACATTTCATATGTTCAATAGCCACATGTAGCCAGTGGCTACCATATTGAACAGTGCAGGTTTGTACCAACCTTCCTTTGTAAATAACTGCAAATGCTGGATAAAAGAAAATGAAGGCAAGAACCTAGAAAGTTAAGCTTATCACAGAATCAGATTTTATCTGAAGGCATTTACCAAAATGGCTAAATTCAAGCATTATTTTTATTATTCCTAGGAGCTTAGGAGAAAGATAGTCAAGCTGGTACCAACTCTAAGTAGGGAATTTCACAGGAAATCTCCCCACTAAGCTAAAACACCAAAGGGCAGCACCCTAAGTGTCTTAGTTCATTTAGGCTGCTATAGCAAAATACCATCGACTAGCTAGTTTATAAATTAGAAACATTTCTTTTATAAAATAAACAAACATTTCTTTCATAAAATAAATAAGAAATATTTATTTCACTTTCCGCTCTGGAAGCTGGGAAGTCCAAGATCGAGGCAATGGCTGATTCGGTGTCTGGCGAGGTTCTGCTTCCTGGTTCCTGGATGGCCTCTTCTCGCTGTGTCCTCACGTGGTGGAAGGGTTAAGGGAGTTCTCTGAATCCTCTATTATAAGGCCATTAATCCCATTCATGAGGACTCCACTCTTATGATGTAATCACTTCCCAAAGACCCTCCTGCCAATACCATTACCTTGGGGATTAGGTTTCAACATGTGAATTTTAGGGGGACACAAACTAGACTATAGCACTCAGCATGAAGCTGAACCAGAAATTAACCCATGTCACACCTTTGCCTTCAGGGTAGAAAGCTGCCTTTAACAATTCCTGAAGGAATTGAAGTGGTCCCTCGGACTCCTAGACAAGCAGATGACCATCTTGAACCCATATATATCCTCTAAAAAAATAGAATAAAATTCTATTTTTAAAAATGTTTAAAGAAAGCTGATGGGATGTAGCTAAAGTAGTGCTTACAGAAAAACAGACAATTTTACATGCTTTTATTAGTAAATAAAGACACTATATCAAACATCCAACCCAAGAAGTCAGAAAAATAAAACACATACCCAAAGAAAAGATTACCACTATTACTGGACAGTTTTACAGCTAATTCTACCATACATTCAAAGAACAGGTAATTCTATTCTTACACAAATTCTTTCACAGATTGGGGGGGAAAAAAAGGAAAAGCTCTTTCATTTTATGACCTACTGTAACCTTGGCTCCCAAACTAGACAAAGGCAGCGTAATATCACTTGTGACTGCAGAGGTTAAGAGTTTTAAACAAAATATTCCAAGTGAAATACTCTCTTCACCCATTCAAATGACATTTTTTGAAGACCGGTTAGGAACCAAGCTTTGTGCAGCGTGATGAGGACAGAATGAGTAATATATGCTCTCGGTTCTCAAGCAAAAGCTAATTAAGTGGAAAGATAACTGTGTTAATAATTATGATGCAATATAATTGCTTTAGTGGAGGTATGTAATGGGAACAAGCTGTAACGGGAATAGAGATGAAAATATCTAAGTATTATACACTCTTGGTGAGTTTTGAAAGGTTCTGTTGAGGGTCCTCGTGAGACTTTATGGATGAGCAGAGGTTCACAGATGAATACGAGGTGGTAGTGGAGGTGGGGAGGATGGGAGGGACATAATGCAGGGTGATGCATGTGTTCACAGGTGTGCGTATCTGTATGTAGTGTGTGGAGGATGAAAAATGGACTAGGATGAGAAATCACAGGAGAGTTTGGAAGCGTTCCTTTCATTTTGACTCAATACACAGAGGGAAGAAGTGATTTCAGTTAATACTGAAGGGTTGAAGTTATCAGAGACTGCAGAACAGACATGAGTGGGTATAAAAGGAATATAGATATAAAATAAATACAAATATATATATTTTTTGAGACAGGGACTCAATTGATCCTCCCACCTCAGCCTCCCAAGTAGCTGGGACTACAGGCACATGTCACCATGCCCAGGTAATTTTTGTATTTTCAGTAGAGATGGTGTTTCGCCATGTTGCCCAGGCTGGTCTTGAACTCCTGGGCTCAAGCGATATGCCCACCACAGCCTCGCAAAGTGTTGAGATTACAGGTGTGAGCCACTGTGCCCGGCTAATACAAATATTTAAATTCACAGAGCTTTACAATAAATTTTTCATGAATCTTGGTTTTTAACTTTTAATTTTTATTTGTACCTATTTTTACCCATTTTATTCTTTCAATATATTAAAGTTCATATATAAAGTCTGTATCAAGATCATTTCTATCTTGATGAAAATAGAGACCAAATTTCACTTTTAAAATTAAGATTACTGCAGGCCAAAACAGCAGTAAACATATTGCCAGCATGCTGTAATCACTTTCAAATCAGCCAATATGCTTTAATAATATCATTTCCCATTGAAATTGCATAGTTCATCAAATCATAATTAAGCTAATTAGAGTGCTACATATTAGCGTTTTTTGTTGGTTGAAAATCTGTTATCATGCAGTAATGAGCTTCTAGACATACATGCCTTTAGGCTGAACAACCTCTTATAGTAGCCATGAGATGCTTAATATTCTTATTATCACTTTAATGGGCACTGGCTTCTGTCCTTTAATTGGTTGTCACTTTCTGCTGAAGTGCTGCAGGGATATGTATTGAACAAGTTATAAGACTGAGTATTATGTTATGTTTCAGATTTTTTGTTATTAATTTCTAATGTGACTGCATTGTAGTAAGAGTCCCCAGTTTGTATGATCCAGGTTCTTCAAAATTGTTGACAATTTTCAACACAGCTTTTCAAGGCTTCAGTTTATTATTTGTAAAATAGGGGCTGGTGATAGCGTTCAAGATCCTCTTTTCTAGTTACCTTGAAAGTCATTACCATCAAGAAATGATAAAGGTTCGAGGTGATGGACATGTTAACTACCCTGATTTGATCATTATACAATGTATACAGGTATTGAAGTATCACATTGTACCCTATAAATGCGCAATTATGTGTCAATTATAAACTTTTTTTTTTTTTTTCAAATAGGAACTGGAGTGGCCAGTCGTGATGGCTAATGCCTATAATCCCAGCACTTTGGGAGGCCGAGGTGGGTGCATCACGAGGTCAGGAGATCGAGACCATCCTGGCTAACATGGTGAGGCCCCATCTCTACTAAAAATACAAAAAATTAGCCTGGCGTGGTGGCGGGCACCTGTAGTCCTAGCTACTTGGAAGGCTGAGGCAGGAGAATCGCTTGAACCTGAGAGGCAGAGTTTGCAGTGAGCCGAGATCGTGCCACTGCACTCCAGTCTGGGCAACAGAGCGAGACTCCATCTAAAAAAAAAAAAAAAAAAATTGGAGCTGGAGTGAATGAGGAGGCTGGATCAAATCAGTGATCCCTAATCCTTGGCCACAGGTAAGAAGCACAGAAAGAGAGTGATTCAAATGGTGGGGTCCCAAACCCCTTCCCAAGAGATTCTAGTTGTGTAGGTCCAGGGTGGTTTCTGAAAACTTTTTTTTTTTTTTTTAACATAATCTGCAAATGATTCTTAGACATTCAGGTAATCATTGGAAACTGTTGAACTAGCTCTGTGGTTTTAAAAATTAATACTGTAGGCTATGACTTATTAGTGTAGGGATGTGTCAACATCTGTTTTTGTAAATAATGTTTTATTGGGACCCAACCATACCCATTCATTTACATATCGCTTGTGGCTGCTTTCCTGCCACATCGCCAGAGTGGAATAGTCCACTCTGCCACATTGGCCCTATACCTAAAAGTTTGCTGACCTTCTCATTAGTGGGTTACAATGGCCCTTTACCTAAAAAGTTTGCTGACCTTCTCATTAGTGGGTTACAAAATCAGCTTAACAGGTTGCAATCAGTATTTTTGTTTACAGTCAGTATTTTTGTTTGTTTGTTTGTTTGTTTTGAGACAGAGTCTTGCTCTGGCGCCCAGGCAGGAGTGCAGTGGCATGATCTTGGCTCACCACAACCAAGGATGCTGGGCTCACTCCATCCTCCCAGGCTCAATTGGTCCTCCCGGGCTCAATCGGTCCTCCCGGGCTCAATCGGTCCTCCCACCTCAGCCTCCCTAGTAGCTGGGACTATAGGCATGCGCCACCAAGCACAGCTAAGTTTTGTATTTTTTGTAGAGACTGAGTTTCTACAAGTTGCCCAGGCTGGTCTGGAACTCCTGGGCTCAAGCCATCCGCCTACCTTTGCCTCTCAACATGCTGGGATTACAGGCATGAGCCACTGCGCCTGCCACAATCAGTAATTTTTAAAAAACAAAACAGAATAGAAAATATTAAACTATACTGCATGTACATAAGTGCTATTTTGTTAAACTTGTGATATATAAACATATCTGTTTATACATCATGTATACAAGTGTGTGTATGCACAGTCACACATCACCTAACAGGGACATATTCTCAGATATGCATTGCTAGGTGATTTTTTCGTTGTGCAAACATCACAGCATACTTACACAAACCTAGATGGGATAGCCTACTACATACTTAGGCTATATGATATAGCCTGTTGCTTCTAGACTACAAACCTGTATAGCATGTTAGTGTACTGAATACTGTAGGCAATTGTAACAAAATGGTATTTG
>NW_012101443.1:4540188-4561210 GCF_000951045.1 Mandrillus leucophaeus
TATATATATATACTTTTTAGACAGAGTCTCGCTTTGTCACCCAGGCTGGAGTGCAGTGGCACAATCTCAGGTCACTGCAACCTCCACCTCCCAGGTTCAGGTGATTCTCCTGCCTCAGCCTCCCGAGTAGCTGGGATTACAGGCATGTGCCACCAAGTCCAGCTAATTTTTGTATTTTTGGTACAGACAGGGCTTCACTGTATTGGCCAGGCTGGTCTCGAACTCCTGGCCTCAAGTGATATGCCCACCTTGGCCTCCCAAAGTGCTGGGATTACAGGCTAAAGGTACATCTGTATAGGACACTTACGAATGGAGCTTATGGGACTGGAAGTTGCCCTGGGTGAGTCAGTGAGTGAATGGTGAATGAATGTGAAGGTTTAGGGCATTACTTTACACTACTGTAGTCTTTATAAACACTGTACACAGGCTACACTGAATTTATTAAAATATTTTTCTTTCTTCAATAATAAGTATTAGCTTACTGAAACATTTTTGCTTTGTAAACTTCAACTTTTTGACTTTTGTACTAACAGATTAAAACACAAACATACAGTTAAGCAAAAGCTTTTTCTTTCTTTATATCCTTAATCCATAAGCATTTTTCTATTACAATTTTTTTTTACCTTTTTTACTTTTTAAACTTTTTTAAAAAAACCTAAACCACAAAACACGTTAACCTAGGCCTACACAGTTTCAGGATCATCAGTACCACTGTCTTCCACCTCCACATTTTGTCCCACTGGAAGGTCTTCAGAACAAAAACATGCAGGAAGCTGTCATCTCCTATGATAACAATGCCTCCTGAAGGACTTGCCTGAGGCTGTTTTACAGTTAACTTTTTTCTCTTCCAATAAGTAGAAGGAGTACACTCTAGCATAATGATAAAAAGTGTAGAGCCGGGCACAGTGGCTCATGCCTGTAATCCCAGCACTTTGGGAGGCCAAGACGGGCGGATTGCTTGAGATTAGGAGTTTGAAACCAGCCTGGCAAACATGGTGAAACCCCATCTCTACTAAAAATACAAAAATTAGCAGGGCATGGTGGCGCACGCTTGTAGTCCCAGCTACTCAGGAGGCTGAGGCAGGAGGATTGTTTGAACCCAGGAGGCAGAGGTTGCAGTGAGTCGAGATCATGCCATTGTATTCCAGTGTGGACAACAGAGCAGGACTCTGTCTCAAAAAAAAAAAAAAAGTATATGTAGTGTAGGAAATATCTAAACCAATCAGTAACATAGTCATTTGCTATCATTGTTAAGTATTATGTATTGTATGTAATTGTGTGTGTTATGTGGTCCTTTAATATGACTGGGAGCAGAGTAGGTTTGTTTGCACCACAAACATGAGAGTAGTGTGTTGTATTACAATGTTGTGATGGCTATGAGGTCACTAGGTGACAGGAACTTTTCAGCTCCATTACAATCTTGTGGGACCTCTGATATCTATGTGGTCCCATATGTGGTCCACTGTTACCTGAAACACCGTTACGAAGCACATGACTGCGTGTGTGTGTATATATACACACACATTCATATATATTTATGTCTATTGGGGAAAATGTATTTCTCACCATGGGGAGCAGTCAAAAAAAAAGCTTAAAACAAATTAAATGAGATCTCAGATCGCTTTCATCTGTGGCCTTCCTCTAAGTTGTGGGGGTGCTACAGCAGCATGGATTAGGGTGCGAGGGAGGCCTGTGTGGGAGAGAAACTATGCCGAGAGCTTTACCTGACTCACTGTGGTTCTCGGGCTGCCTTTTACTTGATAAGTCAGTATCACTCCTCTAAGAAAGGGTAGTGCTCCAATGTCCACATTCATCCAAAACGTCATTGCCAGAAGTAGAACCAATCCAAGGGTGTGAGGGTGTTTCAAATGGGGCTAATAACAAATTCACGGGGTTGGTATAAGGATTCAATGTAGATATAGTACCTCAAACTAAGAAGTGTTATACACTGCTATGACACTATATTTTTGTCTGTATTCTCTCTCTCTCTCTTTTTTTTTTAATAGAGATGAGGACTCGCTATGTTGCCCGGGTTGGTCTCAAACTACTCCTGGGCTCAAGCGATCCTTCTCCCTTGGCCTCCCAAACTGTAGGGATTACAGGTGTGAGCCACCACACCCAGCCTTGTAGTCTCTCATTCTTGTGGCTGGTACCACCATCCCAGGCTTGCTTTGGGACAAGCTCCACTATGTTGCCAACCATACCACCAATTGTTACATTTTGTGAATGTACTGGTGGTGGCACAAGAACTAAAGGAAACAAACACCAAGGCCACAGTAGGACAGGAAAGATAGGGCTCAGATCCTTGGATTGCTTGGATGACTCTTAATTTCCACATCAGAAAAATCTATTGTATTTAGGTTTCCTGGTGAAAATTCTAACTTGCTAGTACAATAACCCGTTAGCTGCCAAGAGTTATGGCTACGTAAACACACTGCTACTTTTTAAAGAATTAGGATATATAATACAATTAGCATTTTAAAACAAAAGTAATTGAATATGATGATTCAGCTAGCCCTTCAGAATCAGGCAGTGCCTCAGGGTCATGATGTAGATGGCTCATGCCTGTAATCCCAGCACTTTGGGAGGCTGAGGCAGACGGATCATGAGGTCAGGGATTCGAGACCAGCCTGGCCAATATGGTGAAACCCTGTCTCTACTATAATTAAAAAATTAGCTGGGTATGTTGGCGTGTGCCTGTAGGCCTAGCTACTTGGGAGGCTGAGGCAGGAGAATCCCTCGAACCTGGGAGAGGGAGGTTGCAGTGAGCCGAGATCATACCACTGCACTCCAGCCTGGGCAACAGAGTGAGACTCGGTCTCAAAAAAAAGAAAAAAAAAAGGGCATTGGTTAGTAGTGACCTGCTTTTAAAGGGATGATGCTGGATAACCAGCTTACTTGGAGTTTAAATTCTGGTTCATTTATTTCCTAATTCGGTTAGGACTCTGCATATTTTGCCTTTACATATGATCAATTGCATTCAATCTATAGTTGAAAGAGACCTCAGGGTGATCTGGTCCTCTGATCTGATGCTTAAATTACTTCTGATTTATTCAACAAATAGATAATATGCACATACCACACACTAAGCTCTATTCCTTGCATTGGGATAGAGTCATAAAAAAAATCCTTTCCCTCATGGAATTCACATTCTCCAGGGTCAACCGTCAAGGGTTGGTAGCCTCTGTCTGAACCTCTCTATCAAAGGAGATCTCATTTTAGGAGATAATCCAGTACATCTTTAGATATCAGTTTTTGTTGTCAATTTCACTTGCTTGTCTCATTTGGAATTAATGCAAGCCCACTTCTCCGTGACAGTCCCTCAGATATCTGAAGGCAGTTCTTAGGTCCAACTTCGTTTCCCACCTCTATCCCCAATCCCTGCCCCTGGATGTTCTCTTTTCCAAGTCAAGAATCCTCCAGTCCCTCAAGCATTCCTTCTGGGTCAGCTTCTTGCTCCACTTTCCTCTGAAGGGGGTAAGATTGTGTATGTTGCTCTTAAGAGTGCCTTGTTAGACTTAGTGCCAACCTACTGGATTATTGTTTCTCAGTGCTAGATACATACCTGACACTCTGCTCAGTGATGCTGGCATTGGGCTCTGCGATCGGCACTGCTGCTTTGCCAGCTGCTTTCCTGCAGAAGGAAAGAGGACTTGCTCTTCCTGTTTTGGTCACTGTCGCTGCCGGTGTCCTAGGGGCACTGGTTCTCACCCTGGCAGAGGCAGCTGGCTTCATTCATTCTCCGGCTTCTTCCTCTAGTATTCCTAGAATCACCATTGGGAGAGCGCCCCCTTCTCAGAGGTCTGAATCCCAGTTCTGTGGGGCTCTTTTTCTAAGTTCCTAAGGATCGTTCTGGATAACTTCATCTTCTCTAAAGGCTTCAGCCCATATGGCAATGACTCTCAGATCTGTATTTCCCTCCCATACCTCTCTCCAACACGATGTATCCCATAGACAGTCACCTTGAAACCATGACGGCTGAGTCTGAACTTGAATTTCATGCTTCCCTCTTCAGTCATTAGAAACCTGGGATTTGTTGTTTCTTCTCTCCTCCTCACCCATCCACAGCCAATCTCAAGTGCAGGCCATTTACACCTGAGTATTTCTGAGATCTGTTTCCTCCTTTCCATTTCCACAAAAACTGCACTAAAGAAGTCCCTTGCGATTTCTCACCCAAACTTCTTTCATAACCTCTAACCGATCTCCCTGTCCTCTGCTCTCTTCACGTCAATCCCACCAACAGAGGTCACGGATTTGGCCGGGGCTCAAACCCAGTTGCTTAGTTCTGCCCTCGCCTACTCCAGTTCCATCTTCTGTCTCTCCCTTATGTTTCAGCAACAGCATGTTTAACCCTCCATGCTGCTTGCCTGTCTTTACTTGCACTGTCCTCTCTGCCTTTCTCACACACGTACTTCACCTGGCTAACTGATGTAAGATTCGACTTAATGTCCACTATCCGAAGGTGCCCCTGAACTTTCTCTACCACCACCCTTTCTTTGTCCTCCCCTATACTTGGTGGCATATTTTATCACTGCATGTAACACTCTGTGTTACAATACTCTTTCTTCCTCACCAGACAGTGATTTTAAAGGGCTATTCACAGATCATTACCACTAGAGACAACACTTGTCACGCACTGGGCTTTTAACGAGTGGTTTTTTGGGGAAGGTGAACTTTAAGGAATCATTACTATAAACATAAACCAAATTATGTTCTTACAATCAAGAATGCCTTCACCAGATGCAAGACTACTCAGCAATAAGAAATGAACTAGCAATACACACGATTTAGATGAATCTCCAGGGAATTACTCTGGAGTGAAAAAAAAAAATCACATACTGTATGACTCCATTAATGTAATATTCTTGAAATGATAAAAGTATAGACGTGGTTGCCCGGGGTTAAGAAGCGTGTGAGGCCAAGAGGCAAGTAGGTGTGCCTATAAAAGGGAAACATAAGGGATCTGTATTTTGGGTCCTTGTGATGATAGAACTGTTCAGCATCGTGACCTTATGCATCTCAATGTCCTGGTTGTGATACTGTACTACAGGTTTGCAAGATGTTACCTTTGGGGGGGAAATGGGTAAAGGGTACACAAGCTCTCTCTGTATTATTTTTTACAACTGCATGTGGATCTACAATTATCTCAAAATTAAAAGTTTAATTTTAAAAAAGATTTCCCACCAGAAACAACACAGACTTCATACTTTCTTCAAATGCATTCTTTTTATTTGAGAAGGACGATCTCAAGGCAGTGCCCTTTGGGAAAGATGTCTTTCATCATCACGTACATCAGGATCAACCATTACTTTCAGCAAAGTACAAAAATACACACATCAGTGACTTCCGTACAATAAATACATAATCATGCATCCCACAATAAAAGGCACCGAAAACTGGTCACTTAGTAGTCATAAAAATTACTAGCTACATTA
The DNA here is from genome assembly GCF_000951045.1 of Mandrillus leucophaeus. Taxonomy (NCBI): domain Eukaryota; kingdom Metazoa; phylum Chordata; class Mammalia; order Primates; family Cercopithecidae; genus Mandrillus; species Mandrillus leucophaeus. The sequence continues at coordinate 4,545,624 of NW_012101443.1, forward strand.
ACAAAGCCACCCAAATTATCTGTACAAGGAAATGTAACAATATATTCCAAAGGTGAAAACACATAAAACATCTTTAAAATAGTAGGCAATAAATATCTCAATTGTATATATTTTAAAAATTATGCCATTGTAAACAGCATGTAAACAAACAAAACTCACGTTGTCTTACCATTATTAAAAGTAATTAGAGCCAAAGTTATAACCTCTGCTCTGTCAGGTATACTTCACTGGCAAGTGTGCTAAGCAGTTGAAAGTTTCACTCTTTTCTGCAGCAAACAGAGCCCACTGTGTAATAAATAGATATTATCTGCATCTTTCAGACACAAGTGCTTAGTTTCAAAACAGACTACCAAAATGTAGTAAATTCCTAACCATAAATAATACGGCAAGGCTAAATTTAAAATACCTTCTCCAATGTAAGGGACGAAATGAACTATACTGTTGTGTTTTCAGCATGATGATACACAGGAGGCAAATGATTTCTGGTTATCTTTATCGAAAGATAAAATGAATGTGCTGAATGTCAGGGTAAAGTGTCCAATCTTTTGAGCCTCCTCCTTTTGTGGACCTTGTACAAAGTCGAACAAAGAGTAAAGCTGTATAGCATTAAGAATTTTCTTTTGCTACAGAACATAAGAAATGGATGATACTTAATACTGATGGGAAACAATGACTTCGAAACATGCCTATCAAACTGTGAATATACATACAAGTAGGCTTTTTCCATACTTACTGACAATAAAGATACAGCTTTTTCCTTCTCATTAAGGAACTCTATTGCCTAACCATCCATAAATATCTACAGAATTTCTTATAACTAAAAATATTTTTGTTTCACCTATATATTAGTGCCTCATGGCAGACAAGTACTAGTAATATTTACTGTATGCTTAGATACGTACACTACCTGTTAAACATTATTACCATCTACTCCTCATTCAAAATAATCAAGGAAACATCAATCCACATCTTCAAATGGAGCCTCTGAAGTATACCAGAAAGCATTACATTTTCCCTTCTACGGTGGGTTTACCATGCACAACTCTTATATATTTCGGTGTGTGTGTCATCAATAGGGTTATACGCCTTCCTAAAATCAACTTTAAATGTGAGTTCACATTCTACAGATCTATCAGTCACTGGGATCACACGTACGGCTGTGGAAAGAGGATTGATGAAATATGTACTTTACAAAACAGTCAAAAAAATATAAAAATTGTAGACATAAAAATGGGATTACCTCTTTATGATAAAATAATTTGGTTAGTTTTTTTGGGTGGAAGGAGACTCCCCTGAAGTAACCTGAAAAAACACTTGGTTTATAATAGTTCTCCTAATACCTTAAACAGACTGTGGAAAAATAACTGTGAAAACAAACTTGGACTCTACCAGACAGGAGCTATGTCTTACTTTATTTGTATCCCCGGAATCTAATTAAGTGTCAAGTATACAGCAGGTAGAAAAGTCTATCAAGTGAATGAAGGAACAGGGCATTTCAGTTAATTACAAACATTTTAACTAATTTTTTTTTTTTTTTTGAGACAGAATGTCGCTCTGTTGCCCAGGCTGGAGTATAGTGGTGCAGTTCACTGCAACCTCCACTTCCTGGGTTCAAGCGATTCTCCTACCTCAGCCTCCCAAGTAGCTGGGATTACAGGTGTGCATCGCCACGCCTGGTTAGTTTTTGTATTTTTAGCAGAGACGAGGTTTCACCATGTTGACCGGTCTCGAACTCCTGACCTCAGGTAATCCACCCGCTTCGGCCTCCCAAAGTGCTGGGATTACAGGCGTGAGCCACCATGCCCAGCCCTGATATTTAATTTTAGAAATTATTAACTTGGAAAAGCTTTCTGTTAGCCTTTATGAGTATTTGGTGATATGGTAGAAAGGCTTTATCTAATCCCAAAGAAAAACAGGCCCATAGGTAATAGTTTTTAGTTTTAGTCTTTATATTCTATAGAGGGTGATAATAGTCATAAGCCTTCTTACGTTTACATTAAAATAGTAACTCTAAATAACCTGAAATCACACAAACTCAGTCTATTTCCCCCCAGCTGAATATTATTTAAAAATTCCACCATCACTATTGCTTTTGATTCTTTCTGAAGTCTCCTTATTGTCTGTAGGTAACCAGTATATGTATTTATGTGGACTGTATACACTAAATGTCTACAAAAGAGAAAGATGATCTTTAGGGCATATTAACAAATTACAAATACGAGTTTGGCAGTTATGTGAAAATTTCAGAAGCCTCATTTTGAGAAACAAGAATTCAGATTTGCCAATATTTCGGATTTACAGCTAACAGATGATTATTTTTCACAAAACAACTGCTTTTCCTTGCTGTTTATCTTCTGTTGGTTTGCCTGGAGTGCACAAATGCTCATGAATGCACACTTACCTCATGTGGACTTTCATGTGGAATTGTAAGCCTTTGTTTGTGAAAGTACACGAATACAGAGAAGTTTGGGTTTTATATTACCTTCATTGAAAAATATTTATCAAAGTCCTACTATGTGTAGCTAGACACTGAGAATACAAATGGGAAGAGAGAAATTCAGTGGAGGAGACAGGGGTGTGTGTGTGTGTGTGTGTGTGTGTGTGTGTGTAATTGAAATGTTATGTTATTTTAACAGAAAAAGTTTCAATCTACTATAGGCATGGAAGAAATATCTGCCTAGGGAAGTCAGGTAGGGCTTCACAGAAAGTTAAATTTGAATTGAGTCTTGAATATGTTCATCTATGGCACGGGATTATGCCAAGACACTAAATTATAAGTAGTTCCAAATTCCTGGATTACAAAAGTCAACAGAGGGAAGGTTGGTGAGGATACTAAAAAGAAAGAGGCAAGGTCATAGGTCCTCTTGCTTAGGACCTCTTGCTATTCTGTAATTTATAGAAAAGAGAGCCTACTTAAGAACTTTTAGCAAATTTGTTTTAGAGAGACCACTCTGGTGGGAAAGAGTGAAAGTAGAAAAACTAGTTGTTGAAAACAACAACAACAACAACAACAACAACAACAACAAGAACAACAACAAAAAACCTATGGCAAAAGCAAAGGAGTGAAAAATGGTGAGGGTTTGTATGATGAAGGCCTGAAAGGCAGCAATGAAATCAGCACTTTACTGAAACTAATGAGAAACACAGCATAAAATGAGAATTCAGCTTTTGACATAACCAAAAAATGAAATATGCAACTGCATAAATACTGAAAAAAAATTGATACAGAAAATGCTTTTGCTTACAAAATCCAAAGCCAAGATTAAGATTAAGCATTTGTGTTATTCCATACTTCAGTTTATGAGTTTCTTGGCAGAAGAACCTAATTTGCATAGTGTTGCTAGGAAAACTGTGTCATCTTTCAGAAGCTTTCTGAAAGCTTTTCAAGTAAAAGGAAAGAAAACAAAAGAACTGTTCAAGTTTGCAATTCTCTCATTCTCATAATTATGTATATATTTTTAAAAATGCTGCACAATTATAATCTGTAAACAGAGCATGTTCTAATTAAAATTATAATTAATTTCAATTATACTGAGGTCACCTGTATGTCAGGTCATTATGGGAAGCAAATTCCCAGAAAAACAATTTCTTCCAGTCACTGTACCAAATCATTCTGGATTAATCATTTAGAGATCTATCATCATGAAAATTAAGTTGCGTCATTAAGACAAATCAAAATTCCATGGTGATGAACTCCAATCTTTTCCCTGTATCATACGGCATTCCAACATTTTTGGGGCAGTGAGATGCAACAGGAACTCCAAATTATCATATTATACTATAATAAATACTAGATTTAGCAAAGAAACCTTTAGGTCAAGAGTCAGATAGTGACGGAATTCAAATGTCATGTAAAGATCAAGCCATCATTCCCTCACTCTCATGTATAACTAATATAATGATTTTAACTAGGTTATTCTACTTTCTAATTTAATTCCCTTAGTCATACCCAGAGTTCCATTAATTAATAAAGCCAATCTCTAGTTGAGTTTCTTTATGGGGAGTTTTGAAAGTACTTTGCATGAAAGAACACCATGCCACAGTCAGAGAACGCAGTCAGGGATCCATGCTCTGCATCAAACATTCAGAACTCAGTACAGAGAAAGAAATATCACATACTCCATCTTTTTAACTACTGGTTTAAAGGGACATTTTTCTCTTTGGGGAGTTAAACTAAGAAAAGATATGAAGGATTTAACTTAAATATATTCACATCTATAACATTGTTGTTTGGCTTAAGTATAGAAAAATTTTTGAAGATGTTAGAAGTGAGTTTTGGCCTATCCTAAAATGATTAATGTGAACATGTAATACAACAAAGGAAAATACCCGTAATCTACTCTGGTACAAATGCTATTAATTTTAACTTCACTTTCATTTTTAAATTGAACATCAGGGATATCAATTTGAACTTCTAATTTCCGTGCTATAGTCTGGGAAGCCTTTATTTATATCTAAAATGACAGTGGGAAAGAAATTGTAAAATTAGGTGTGATTCATACTTATATAATTCCTTTTTTAAAAGAAATGTTACCAAGTACTAACAACTGATAATACTGTGTGCCATTTCTAACTGGGAACACCAAGTCACCAAAACATAACCTGTAGAGAGGACACAATGAGCCAATGCCATCAGTTACAGAACTTGATAAACCTAAACCATATTCCCATCTCTAGGTATTGTGAATTTTAATAATTGTTTTGTTGTTTCGGTGAAAGGAAAAAACCCATTTAGCACTTGTCATTGCTAATGCATTTCAAGGCTTAGCACGTTTAAGAAAATCCCCTTGGTCTGCAGGGTATGGTCTGATCCACATTTACTGGTGTTTTTCTATAGAACCAGCTAAGCGTGTCTGGCTAGTTCTCCAGACGTCAATCACTGAGATGAGAAAGCACAGATATTTGCCCCATATCACAAACCCTTGTGTGGACTCCATCAAATGTCCTGAATGATTAGATCATCTGAACTACCTTCTCACTGACTTCTAAATTTCAACAGTGGGATGTGCTTCCTGAATTCACTAGTTATGCTAAGATCTAGATACAGTCTCGGACTTCATCAATGTGGTATTTTTTGTTTTGTGGGGTTGTGCTCAGCACACTATATAGCACACGTGTGCTTTGTGTTTCTATCATATAAGGTGAAAGATATCTATGTTCAAACTATTTGTTCCCAAATCTTTGCCAAAAATTACCAACTTAAGTTCCTTTTTCCTGTAATTTCCATGTAATTTCTCTCACCGGTTTTCTTTTTTCCCACCTCCAGTAACTGCTTGTGCAACAGTAAAATTAATATACAACTCTTTGCCTTTAAAATTAGAGTAAATTAATTATTAGTGTCCTATGAGTTCTTAAATAGCACACAATACATCAACTGCTAACACTGTAACATAGAAGAAAACAAAGTTAGGGCTTATTAAAGCAATTTTCTTTGGTAAACCCATGCTTCACATTAAATCAAAACAGGTATTTTTTTCCTTCCTTGAAAACATGTGTTTTATTCTGTGTGGTATGTTGTGCGATTATGTTTTAAATTTTTAGTTTTTTAAACAGTTAAACTAAGAGTAATTTTAAGTAGAAATAATTCAAACAATTAAAGTCTCACTGACTAGACAGAAACAATTATCCATAATGGTTACTATCCCAGAACCAAATGCAAACATATGGTAAAAATATCCACCCTGGAACCAACAACTGCTAGATATGTGATATTTTGGGGGGTTCAAAATTCTTTTTCTTCCCCAAGACAAGAGTCTCGCTCTGTCGCTCAGGCTGGAGTACAGTGGCGAGATCTTGACTCAATGCAACCTCCACCTTCTGGGTTCAAGCGATTCTCCTGCCTCAGCCTCCTGAGTAGCTGGGATTACAGGCACCCACCACCACGCCTGGCTAATTTTTGTATTCTGTTGGCCAGGCTGGTCTCGAACTCCTGACCTCAGGTGATCTACCTCCCTCAGCTTTCCAAAGTGCTGGGATTACAAGCCTGAGCCACGGCGCTCGGCCGGGGTTCAAGATTCCTAACGTTCATTTGAATGTCATATTGGCAGTGCAATCACTAAGATCTCTTTTCAACTAAAACTGAGAATTAGCTACAGCAAATAAGTTGTGACATGAAGATAAAATACATATTGGCAAAATATAACACACTGAATCCCTTGGCTACATTAAATACTTAATATTGGTGATTTCCTTTAGGCTTTATATTTTTAAAAAATATTTATTTAAAACATGAAACTTATTTTTTTTAACAAGGTGTCTATTACTATTCCGCTACCTATGATGGTAAAGAATACAGTTTTTTAAAAGGAAAATAGTTGGGCATCTGTTTGACAGAAATGAGTACTTCAAGTACATAAGTAAATCATCAACAGAACTATACACTCTAAGCAACAGCAGTAAAAAGGAAAAGAGCTAGAATATGTATTTCAGATAAAGATTAAATTTCACAATATAATAAATAAATGCACCGATTTATACAACTTGTGAAAACCTTCTGATGATTACAAGTAATACTGTCTGTTACTGACTTTGCTGATACCAGCACTGCCTCACATAGAGAAATTCAAAGGTAAAATTCTTGTCCCTAATGCCACAAAATATACAAAGCTTTTATATTTGTTATTAAATATTTTGTCTGCCAAAAATCCTGCAAACTAAAATACATCTTGGCAGTTTGAATAGCCAGCATAATTATTTTGATATAAAAAGATAAGAAAAATTTTAATATGAAAATTAATAACAGCAAAAGGAGAAACCTGTTGTATAAATACACATTTTAACATAAAAGTGAGACTTACTATCTCACTTAAGAGGAAGAAAAACATTCGATACAATTTACTTGAAGATTTGAAAATAATTATATTTTCCCAGCTCTAGATAAATATATTACTTGAATTTACTAGTCATCTTCAATATACAATATATAACGCGCAAAACTGGGAATGTTACAATACCAAAACCTTTCACAGCACTAGTTACCAGTTACCAGAACTGTAAGAAATATTTAGCTACATATCAGCTTAATACTTGGTATACAGAAAGAGATATGGCTAAGCTGTGGGAAACAATAGTGCAATCAAACATTAAGGACCACAAAATATATTCTTTTTCCTTTTTAGTTTGTATTATATAACTGCATTATCCTACCTTAATGGCATTATTAACTGAGTATGAAACTTCTTTATTTTAATGCATTTTAAAAGTAACCCTTCTTTTTAGGTTTGGTTGATTTACTTTTGAAATGCAGTTCCTATGAAATACCCAGACTATTTATAAAATCCTATGCAATGAATAACTTGTAGCTAAAATGAAATATTTTATGTGAAGTTTTTAATAACTTTTAAGTAGTAGCTTGGTTTTCATTTTTCCAAAACTTGGAAGTGCATAAACAACTAAGAGAGTATATAAATAATGTAAATAGAATATCTTAGTTACATGGAGGGAATTAATCTGTTCACCTATATTATGTAACATGGAGTTTATCATGAACAGAGTTTAACAGTCTCAGTCTGAGTTACCCTGTTAAACTTCTTTTCCTAAAAATATCAGAAATAATTATACAAATAGGTACAGTCCAGCTGTCTTTGATCTCTGTTCTCTACAATGATAAAACTTTATAGTTTTTCTTCTAACATAAATATCTCCAAACAAAACTTGGAAAAAAATAATGAGAAAATAAAATAAGAAACAATTAACACTTTGTGTATTATAAAAACCAATAATCATCACGTTTTAAAAATTGCAGTTACTTCTTAGGAAGGCCTCCTATTACAAAGGCATCATATTACTGACTTGACACAGAGATTGCTATACAAAAGTCAATCAGGGGATGCCACAGAAGAGACAAGCCCCAGGCGTCCTGGCACTGGGGCAGGCAGTGAGAAGAGAGAAACCCATGGTAACCAAGTGCTGTGGGGACTGCTCTGGGAGGCTACTCTATTGGCTAACAATTACTAGTGGAGGAATTTTCACTTCTCACTCTTCATTTCAGCTGATCTAAAGAATTTGGTGTTTCAAAACTGCCATTTGTATTACCAAACTTCAAACCCACTGTCTTATCCAACTTACATCTGAGACACAGGATGAGTTAGTTGGAGTGGGGCATAGAGGGGGTGGACAGGAGAGATCCTAGATGTCAGGGTCAAGAGATGCATTGTTCTTATAGCTTAATTAAGGGCTATATCCTGAAAGAATTCATATCTATAGAGCATGAAAGTCCACTATGTTGACAGCCCAGTTGGAAATAAAAGATGTTTTACTTTAGAAGTGCTGCATAGTGGCAGCCCCTATAACTTTCTAAGTTATAGCTCTGCATGAATATTTTCTTCCTTGATTCCTGTTAAAAATAAGTTCCATGAAGACAAAAATATTGTCCTCATTATTAATAAAAATTAGCTAAAGCATCTCTAGGCAATTGTGTTTTGGTACATTATATCAATATGTAAAAGTTACTAAGCGAAGGATTCCTGACAATAAGTCTCATTGGGAAAAATCTTATTATAGAATTGAATAAATTGTTATTTGGGGGTCAAGAACATGAAATATTATTTTTCAGGCACTATTTTAAGGAATTACTAACCATGTGACCATCAAGATAAGTGAGCATAAGGAACACAGATCTAAATCTAGCAAAGCAAGCCTTTTTACAGGGCTTAAATGACATTCACTTTACTTGGAATCATTTTGGTTCATTCCTTTTTCTTTCTTTTTTTGCATGCCTAACCGTTCATTCACTGTGTGTGTGCTGCTATGCGTCCTCATGCATGAGCTATGTCAACAACAATCTACTGATAAGAGAACATGAAAATGTACAAGTTGTAGGAGACTAACATGGTTTTAACTTATCTCAGTACATATTTTTCTGAAATGTTCCCTGTGATTAAGTTGTGAACAAATGAACATGCCACATGTCAACAAACTGAGCAAACGTGGATTGTTAGTGACTTAGTGGTGGAGGGAGGGCTAGAGAAAGGCCAGCTGTGTTGGTCCGCCAATCTCCTGTGTCCCACTTCGGTTACCAAAATACAACCACTGGTAGGGAGGGCTCATCTAGAACCAGAGTGAGGAATAAGGATTGAGAATAAAACTCAGCAAGGATGATGAATGAGTTTCAGCTCATTGCTGGGATTAGCTGAAGAATGAATAGGAAACAGTGGATGAAGGAACAAGCTATTCCAGGGACCTTTTGAAGCCCTTGGACCTCACGTCCCTTATAGCTAAGGAAGGATAAAATGGATGTAGGCCAGTGCTAATCATTTGAGAAATTTTGCTAAAGGAAGATTTTGATTCAGTCGATATGAAGTGGATCTGAAATTCTGCATTTCTGTAAGCTCTCAGGCTGCTGCCCCATGGATCACATTTTGAGTAGCAATGATCTACACCAGAGCTGTCCAACAGAATTTCTGCAGTGATGGAAATTTTCTACATCTGTACTGTCCACTGTGGTTACTGAACACTTGAAATGTAGTTGGTACAACTGAGAAATGGAATTTCTAATTAAGTTAATTTTTTTAAAGAGTAGGGGTCTTGCTCTGCTGCCCAGGCTGGAGGGCAGTAGCATGACTATGGCTCACTGCAGCCTTTAACTCCTGGGCTCAAGCAATCCTCCCACCTCAGCCTTCAGAGTAGCTGGGACTACAGGCACATGCCACCATGCCTAACTAGTTAAAAAAAATTTTTTTTCAGAGACAGGGTCTCACTATGTTGCCCAGTCTGGTCTCAAACTCCTGGCCTCAAGCCATCCTCCCGCCTCAGCCTCCCGAGTCACCGGGATTACAGGTGTGTGCCACTGTGCCTGGCTTAATGAAATTCCATTTAAATTTAGATAGCCACATGTAGCTAAAATATCAGATAGGATAGATCTAGATATTCATGGGTCATTTCTTGTCAGTAAGAACAATATACATCACAGCCCCAAATGATCTAATCCATCAATTCATTTAGATTATCTAGCAAGTATCCTTTTATATAATGCCAGCTGTAAAATTAGTGTCTTTAAATTGTTGTCTTCCTAACACTTAAATGACCCACCATGTATGCTTAAGCGAGAAATGAAAGTGGTCATTTTGTAGTGGATTAATTTATGGGGAAAGGAAAGCAGAAAGCAGTGAGAATTTCAGCAACCATGACTGCATTGGGCATTGCGAAAATGAAGAGCCAGAATGTAGGAAAGAAACTCAGAAAGGGAGGTGAAGAGACCCTAAAGAGAAATACTGCATACTCAGGAATTTTATTTAGGTCTGATTCTGTCCCTTTACCTCCTTTAAAAGCAAGTTCTTCCTCAGGAAACGGAACTGAAAGAAAATATATTCTGGCTGATGCCCTCCCCTTCCCTGACCTCCCACCAGCCCCCATCCTCCAGGTGAAGGAGAGCCTATCCGGGAGAAGAGCTGACAATTCCAGCCATTACAGTCACTGCAGTCAGGTGCAGGTGGGAACTTCTGACCCCAGCTCATGCATGGATCAAAGCACAGAGGCCCCATCCCACTCCCCAAAGCTGTGATCCGATCCCGTGGAGAAGCTCTTCCCTACTTTTTTTTTTTTTTGGTAATCGCATCTACTACAAGAAGAAGAATTATTTATGATACTGACAGGGGCCTAAGGAGGCTCTGAAGACCCCCTCCTGGAAACAGGTGTCAGTGAAGTCATTTGGGCCCTGCACAGCCATGCAGAGACAAAGCATATAGAGAAAATTGCTCTCATTTAACAAAAAGTATATCCAAATTGTCATTTTAGAGAATTTCCCCCATCCAAAGCCATTTGCAGGAAAATTCTGGCTAATTAAGGATTCCATTAAGAGACTCACGCTCTACCAACTGAGCCAGCCAGAAATGTACTGTAGGATTCCATTAACTGAGACTTTACAGCATACACAAAAGATGTTACCTGCGAGTGAAAAGACCACCAAACAAACCAACAAAATTCAATCCTTCACATCACACTCTTAAATTTGGGACACGTCATAAGCTAGACTCTTTTCTATTAGCAAAGGGGGATGAGGGGTGAAAATCAATATAGCTATTTATATTAATACATTCTTTATGCTAGAGTTCTTCCCCTTCTTGCCCTCACTTTTCCTTTTTTAGTAGAGATGGACAGAGATCTGTAATGTCAGAGAGTAGAGATGGACAGAGATCTGTAATGTCAGAGAGTTCTGGGAACCTGGTACCTCTGTTAGGTTGCACAGGAAAGTGTTTACAGAACAGCACTTAGGTGGGACTATCAGAGGGGCTGAAAAAGGAGACCTCTGACTTCATAAGTGCAGATATAATTAGAAAAACTGAGTAATTCATGACTTTTTTTTTTTTTTTTGAGATAGAGTCTTGCTCTGTCACCCAGGCTAGAGAGCAGTGGTGTGATCTCAGCTCACTGCAATCTCCATCTCCTGGGTTCAAGCAATTCTCCTGCCTCAGCCTCCTGAGTAGCTGGGATTACAGGTGCCCGCCACCACAGCCGGCTATTTTTTGTATTTTCAGTAGAGACAGGGTTTCACTATACTGGTCAGACTGGTCTTGCACTCCTGACCTCAGATTATCTACCCACCTCAGCCTCCCAAAGTGGTGGGATTACATGCGTGAGCCACAGTGCCCAGTCTCATGACTCTTTTTAAACTACCTGATATAACTATCTTTGGAAAATTTCCATTTATTTACAACTTAGGTAAAATATATAGTCAGACATACTTGGTCGGGAATCCCTCAGGGTCATTTATTTTAAAGACATCAAAATTTTGTGATTTTTACTAGTAGTTAAATACCCAAGTTATAAACAAGAGTAAAGTGTCAAACAGTTAAACTCCTTTGATATAATTAAATAATATGCCTGACAATAGTTCATTTTAAATGCTCGCCTATTAGTATTTCTCTTTAAACACTGGGAAATAATTGTCTAGAAAATTATCAGTGATGCTATATCACAAGATTATATGTATGTAGGTATATATATACATATAAATGTATATGTGTATGTATATATACACACACATATATGTGTATATGTATATATCTGTGTGTGCATATATCTATTAAGAACCTAGCAGGCTGCTTCATAAAAATTATCACCACTGAGTCAGTACCCTGTTTATTTCTCTTATATACAATATTTTAAAATATTATAATTAATATTTTGGTATATAATGGCTAAAGAAAGCTTATTTAAGGATATTTTTGTGACTTTTTGATATGTATGCCTTTGGCTTTCAAAGATTTGACCAGTGTAATGTTGACTTCTAATAAGCTACACTGAAGTAGAGTGGTTTAGAAAAAGGAAAATAATATCCACCTGACAGGAATTAAGAATTAAGTGAGATAATAATAACAATAACATAAAGCCCTTAAGAAAAAATTTAAATGTCTTCTGTTGGAAAGTTTGTGTCAGAAGCCACTACAGAGAGTGGGTGAGTCTGGGTAATCTTTCAGTATATAAATCTCGGTTGGGACCTTAGGGAATTCCTGGATATCAACACTTCACTGTATCATAAATTCAAACAGAATATTAAATAATTATTAAATTGAAATTAAAAATTAGAAACGAAATGTGGACATTTTAGTTTGGAAAGCTGTAACAAGTTTTGTCAGGTAAGGGAGCAGGTAATTTTATGAAAATACCCAGAGAATTTTGTTAACGTGCACGCCTACTGCTTATGATAGATTGAAATAAAATTGACTTGCATACATGTATATCATTTGTTGATTATGGCACAGACACACATTCACAAAGTCTTAGGTACAGAATATTTACGCAAAATTCCACATTAAAAAACAGAAAAGTGCAGTGCCCTTAGCCAACAAAAATATACTTTAGTAATAAATTAAATCCCATTAACATTAAAATTGACATGAAAGCTATTTAAAGTGTTACAATATTAGATGTGACATGCAAGAAAAAGAAAGACATTTCAGGCAGGAATATCGTGCATTAAGATTTGCATTCATTCATAGTATTGGGCAGGTTTTCAACATATTCTTGACCACTAAGCACTAGGAGTTGGAGGTGATACCAATCTACATTCAAAACACAACTTAATTTATATTTTAGTCTCCTAACCTACTGATTTTAAGAAAATGGCCAATGCCTCCAATAATGAAACCCAGGAAGTTTTAACCACATATTATTATGCAGTTGCACAGTAGGAACATTCCATCAGACCAGATCTATGGAAAGTAAACATTTTGCAATTCCACCTTTTAGACAATGCAATCGTCTCAGATTCCTCCTACCTTATTACTGTTGTCAATATATTTGAACATGTCAGGTTTGCACAAAAAGAAAATGGCTTTGTGGAATGTATTTTTTGGTACAAAAATATTCTCTAATACCTCAAATCAAAATTTCACCCACAGCAAAATATCAAGCCATAGAGGTGCTTCAGTGGTGCTTACTTATCTACGCAGAAAACTACAAGAACCACCACTTGCTTCCAAGGACTTTGTATTAAGTGGCAATAACTTCTCTTCCAAAGAATAGCACTAATATGATTACACCTCTGACTGTGGAGTGCTCCTTCCAAGCTCTTTAATTCCCTGGAGAATTCGCTTCACATGGCCCACCTTCGGTATCCCCAGGTCCTAAAATAAAAGAACAGAAAAAGGTAGAAATAATTAAAAATGAAAGAAAAAAGGCAGAAAGAAAATTTTAAAAATGAAAGAAAAGAAAAAAGTGTATTGATAATAGAAAACTGGGGATTGAATATTTAACCAGTAAGAAACATAATTAGCATTCAGTTCATTCATTTTAGTTTATATTCAGTGATTCCGGAAGTGAAAGCTAGAAAAATGTTTATAAAACAAAAATAACCTGACACTGAAGAATTCCCAACTGGTACAAAAAAAAAAAATCACATTCTACATAAACTCTTAACTATGACATTCTCGTAATTATACACAGTGGCTTTTGACTTCAAGAGTCAAAACCTAAATTTTCTTTCTTCTTTTCTTTCCCTTCTTCTCTCTCTCTCTCTCTCTCCTCTCTCTCTCTCTCTTTCTTTCTTTTCCCCCCCTCTCTTCTCTCTGTCCTCTTAGAAAGGCTCTTTTGGGATCTCTGAGAAAAAAATGATGTGGGACAGTAGGGCACCCACAATTAGTTCTAAGACAACATTTCTTGCGCTAAAATATTAAATTTAAAAGTGAGACCTAATTCTAGAGAAAGATACCAGTACCTGCTAAATAAATTTGGACTCTATATGCATTTGCAGTTGCATTACAAGTCTTTGTTTGAGAGGAATATTTAATTTAAATAGTCTTTATACTTTGTAATGTATGTGTGTAAAAAATCACTTAAACATAACTATCTGTTAGTTGATGCTTTCCCTCAAAACACTATTGGCTCTTTTCTCTCAAAATTATTATTCTTGTTTCTTAAAGAAACTTCTTCCTATAAGTGCCAAGAATTCAATATTTAACTTTCAGAAATAGATGATGACTGCAGAGTGTGCACAGCAAGTACTTTGCAAATATTTGTTGCAGAAATAAGTTAAAACTAACCAAGGGTGAATAACCGCTAGTTATTCACTCTGAAAAACTAAAGCAAAGAGTTACAGCCTCCAAATCCTAGTTTCTTTAAGTGAAAGGGCATCGTCAGTTTGCTAATATGTGAAGACAACTTCTTCAAAAAAAAATTGAACTATTTGAAAATTATTAAAAAGATGACTCCCAAAATGGCCTAAAAAAAACCAGGGTTATAAAATAATGTAACTTGTCTGAGAAGATAAAGATGCAACTATCCACCCTGTTTGGTAATTTATTTATTTTTCAACTTTTAAATGAAATAGATCAAACTGGTGTAAGTCTTCTGTCCTTGTCTCTCTCTTTCTCCCCTTTACCCTTTAAGAACTCTTGGAGTTCTTCAGCAGTAATGAATCCTTCTGGAAAATACTGTTTTCATAGCCAATGCTATTGTCAAACGAGATAATTTCAAGATATTTCATAGATATTTAACTGACTCAGAAAAATATCTTCTCCTATGACACAGGGCATCCAAAATTAGTCCTAAGGCTACTATACATTTACTGAATATCTGCTAAAGTATCAAGCTTAAAAGCAAGGCCATACAAATGCTTGCTACCTAAATTTGAAATATACATGCATTTACAGTCACATTTAGATTTTTTGAGTGGAATATTTAAATATCTTTACCTCTTTGTGAAAACATAGGTATCCAATTACAAAATATATTTAAATATTAAATATTTTATTTTAGGCCATAAATACGTTGTATTCTCAAGACTAAATCTTCTTTGGGGGAGGTAGAATCTACTTAGAATTACTATTTGGGTATACAATGAGAAGAATGTTTTCCATAGAGTTACAATAACTTACTAGCTATACTTTTTTAAAAATTAATTTTATTTAATTTTAAGTTCCAGGATACATGTGCAGGAGGTGCAGGTTTGTTACATAGGTAAAAGTGTGCCATGCTGGTTTGCGGCACCTACCATCCCTTCACCTAGGTAGTAAGCCCCACGTGCATTAGCTATTTATCCTGATGTTCTCCCCTCCCTCTGTGCTCCCAATAGGCCCCAGTGTATGTTGTTCCCCTCCCTGTATCTATGTGTTCTCATTGTTGAGCTCCCACTTATAAGAACATGTGGT
>NW_012101443.1:4565370-4569439 GCF_000951045.1 Mandrillus leucophaeus
GAAATGGGCAGCTACTAAAAAGTTTTAAGCAGAAAAGTGTACACCTGATTGATAATGCTAAAATAACACTCTGTTTGCAATGTGAATAATGGACTGCAAAGACAAAGAGCGACAGTGGAAAGACCAGTTAGGAAGCTATTGACCCTACGCAAGCAAAACTGGACAGTAGCATGGAGCAGGATTGTGGACAGGAGATAAAGAGGAGTGAATGGAGATTAGAATCAATATGACTTGGTGATGGGCTTGATGGGTTAGGAGAAGACTGACAAAAAAGAGGAAGGTGCTAAGTATGACCCTCATTTCTCTGCCTAGACTGCCTGAAGGGCCAGAGGTCTGATTATAAAATGCAGAGCACTGGAGAAGGGGCAGAACAGGAGTGCAACAGGAGCTCAAGAGTTGCTTTTGGACGTGTTAAGACTGAAAATCTCTAACTTAAGTTTCCATCAATGGATGACTGCATAAAGATAATATGGCACATATATACACTGGAATATTATTCAGCCATAGAAAAGAATTTTTTTAAAAAGAATGAAAACATGTCTTTTGCAGCAACTTGGATGGAACTTGAGGTCATTATCTTAAATGAAACAAGAAGACATGGAAGACAAACATTGCATGTTCTCACTCATTAGTGGGTGTTAAATAGGTATATACATGGACCTAGTGGAATGATAGACAATGGAGACTTGGAACGGTAAGGGAGTAGGAGGGAGTGGATAAGAAATTGCTTATCGGGTACAATATATGTTATTCAGGCAATGGATTCCCTAAAAGCCCTGACTTAACCACCATGAAGGTAATAAAATTGCACTTGTATCCATATGAATATATTCATTTTTGGAGAC
Organism: Mandrillus leucophaeus; assembly: GCF_000951045.1. NCBI lineage: Eukaryota > Metazoa > Chordata > Mammalia > Primates > Cercopithecidae > Mandrillus > Mandrillus leucophaeus. The sequence goes on from NW_012101443.1 coordinate 4,566,216, forward strand.
AGAGTCTTGCTCTGTCGCCCAGACTGGAGTGCAGTGGCATGATCTCATTTCACTGCAACCTCTGCCTTCCGGGTTCAAGCAAGTCTCCTGCCTCAGCCTCCTGAGTAGCTGAGACTACAGGAGGGTGCCACCATACTTGGCTAGTTTTTTTGTAGTTTTAGTAGAGATGGGGTTTCATTGTGTTAGCCAGGATGATCTCGATCTCCTGACCTCGTGATCCACCCGCCTCAGCCTCCCAAAGTGCTGGGATTACAGGTGTGAGCCACTGTGCCCAGCTGTACCCACATATTTTTGTATAAATAAAAATAAATTAATTTTTAAAAAGCAAAAATAGAGATTGATATCCCTGTATAATACCTGAGTACCAAGCAGCCTGTTGGTGCTATAATCCAAAAGTTCACAAATCAGGTCAGGCAGGGCTGAGAGAGAACCTGTATGCCACTGACATATTCACAAGTAGTACCGGAAGCAATGGAGTACCTAAGGAGTGAGTGATCCCTCACCAGCATTTAGAGGCTTCGGTCCGAAAGACTTGGCGCTGCTGACAGCTACAACCGCAGAGAGTAAGGGGAGCTCTTCTCTAGCTTTATGGTTTTGTGCTATAGAAGACTCTTTCTGTGAAATGCTCCTTTTCGCATCCACCCCCCGACACCTTGTTTCAGACCCAATACAGTTTTTAAAATCCATATCAATACAAATTTCTAAAAGTTTTAAGAGAGAGAATGTAATTTGCATTAAAAATAAAAACAAAACAGAACAAAAAAGTCCCATGAAAAGCAAAAGAATGTTTTCTAACATAATTCTTAACCATCTCCTTTCTATTCTCTTCTAACTTTGCCTTAGTGTATGTTCTTCCATTCTACACATTCATTCTGCTTCAATCATTGTGTGCCTACCTGTATATTTCTATAGGTTTGTATGTATATATATAACATGTATGCATATATGCATTTATGTATGTATATTTTTTATACATACACACAGTCTTTTCCTTGAATGTGTGCTTATTCACAGCAAATGTGATGAATGCTTCTAGAGGGCAGGTATCATGCAGAGAAGCTAGCATAATATATTAAACAGTCATTAATAAATATTGGTATCTGCCAAGGATATCAGAAGTTACACAAACATGTTGGCTATCATGATCCCCCCTACATTTACTTTTTTGTGGACTCATTTCAAGCTTGGAAGCCAACTTTTGCTTTATGAACTCTAATATTACATATTTTGCTATGTTCCAGATTTAGGACTCTCAATTAAGGTAATTAATTAATTACTTTATTTTATTATGGCTAAAGTTGTTTAGGTATAAGTGGTGCTCACCTTTTGATGTGCTAAAACTCTTTGTGAATCTGTCTAATAAAGATCTTTATACTACCTATTATCTGTTCAAAGATTTTTGCTAACATATTTGTAGATAAAAGTGCAACAGTTCATTAATTTGTTAGGAATTCTCTGTATTATGATAAAATTTAATGCATTTTAGAACTTGGTCTAGAGGAAAGGAATCACTCCAACAAATGTTACTACTTATTGGACATTTAAAATGGCAGTATGTGGTAAGAAAATACAACATGACAAAATCCTACTTCTAAACCTTGGCCAGAGAGCCTACTTCAGCTGTTTCCACCACTACTGAGACTTCACCCAAAGAATAAAAGGGAAATGCTACAGATGGTGAAGGAATAATTTTCTCTCTCGTCATAAATAACCAATAGACTCTGAGCTGTTTTCTAGCAAAAGCTAGGCAAAATTTTTACCTCATTTACTAAAGAAAAAAAATTCGTTTCGAGAATAATAGAATTTTAACAATATGTCATAGAAAGGAAATTTGAATTTCTCAGTCTGGTTATTCATGTGACCTAAAAAAGGCTGATATAAAAACACAACAAATTGTAAGACTCTAAGTAGTCATTGCTGTAAGTCTCTCTTCTCATTCCATATATTAGAAAAGCTTTGTTATTGGTATTTTGAATTAATTTTTAGTTGTTAACCATATATTAGATTTTAGTCATTTTCAGCCAAATTATCACCTTCCATGCTGATGCAATAAAATGAGCTGATGGAAACATGATCCATTTGGAAATATTAGCACAGGAACAGTCATATCACTGGATGCAGAGAAAAATTACTAAGTTCATGCTAAGCTTTAGCTATAATAGAGTGATTCTGCCAGGAAAATACTGCTGACATGCTTGTTAAAAAGCATACAAGAAACTCAGACCACAGGACGGTGAATGTTAGATTACTACACATTTGCATAACATAAGCGAAGCTAAAAGCACATATCAGACGAGGCACAGGAGAAAGGATTCCATTTCGCAATAAAATTTTCAAGAACAGAAGAGCACAAAGGAAATACCTTAAGATCTCGCCTTTCCAGATGCAAAAGTTCAGCCCCTCTGATGTCATGACGGATGAAGATATCTTTGTACTCTCCCAAATTGAGCAGATCCAGCCAAGCAGCAACTTCCTCTGTGCCCCATTTCTGAACTACCAAAGTTAAGAGCAAAACCCCCTTAATTTCTACATGCTCAATGCATTACAAAGCAAGGGTTGGCCAAAGAAGATGCAAAACAGAGTGCAGCGGCAGTGCTAGCAAAAGAAAGGTTAAAGGTGGTGTTTCAACAAAACCGTAGTTCCACTTTTTCCCATGCAAGTTATACACTATCAACACAACCATCCGACTATACAAAACCATCTGCTGCCGTGCACCCATGCTTAGCTTTAGTCCGATTTCCTCATTAAAGCCACCCAACCTATACAATATGCATACAAAATGTATTTCACATCATTAGGATCAATGGTGCAAGCTCTAAATAAGCTCTGATGATTTCCTTCAGACTCTGTATGAAAATGGCTATAAACTGAAATGAGCTACAAATGCTAATTACAATTTAAAATCCAATACGGAGTATTCAATTTTACACAAACTTTTCTGCTTAAGGTCTTGCTGATTTCAAGTGTAGTCTTGATTGATTCTCCTACTACTGATAATAATGGCAATCAATGTGCTGTTAAATCCCAATTTAATGTCATTTAAAAATTCCATAGCACTGCTCTCTGAGATTACTCGGATTATGTTATTTTTCGGTGTGTATCATTTGCTTATACATTTTATTCAACACTGATTAGCTTAATAAAAGCCTACTTATTTGCTGTATTTGGTTTTTAAATGGCTTTCAATAGCTGCTTTATGAATATCAAAAATAAGGCTTTACATC
>NW_012101443.1:4569489-4573110 GCF_000951045.1 Mandrillus leucophaeus
ACTCTTTGTGAATCTGTCTAATAAAGATCTTTATACTACCTATTATCTGTTCAAAGATTTTTGCTAACATATTTGTAGATAAAAGTGCAACAGTTCATTAATTTGTTAGGAATTCTCTGTATTATGATAAAATTTAATGCATTTTAGAACTTGGTCTAGAGGAAAGGAATCACTCCAACAAATGTTACTACTTATTGGAAATTTAAAATGGCAGTATGTGGTAAGAAAATACAACATGACAAAATCCTACTTCTAAACCTTGGCCAGAGAGCCTACTTCAGCTGTTTCCACCACTACTGAGACTTCACCCAAAGAATAAAAGGGAAATGCTACAGATGGTGAAGGAATAATTTTCTCTCTCGTCATAAATAACCAATAGACTCTGAGCTGTTTTCTAGCAAAAGCTAGGCAAAATTTTTACCTCATTTACTAAAGAAAAAAAATTCGTTTCGAGAATAATAGAATTTTAACAATATGTCATAGAAAGGAAATTTGAATTTCTCAGTCTGGTTATTCATGTGACCTAAAAAAGGCTGATATAAAAACACAACAAATTGTAAGACTCTAAGTAGTCATTGCTGTAAGTCTCTCTTCTCATTCCATATATTAGAAAAGCTTTGTTATTGGTATTTTGAATTAATTTTTAGTTGTTAACCATATATTAGATTTTAGTCATTTTCAGCCAAATTATCACCTTCCATGCTGATGCAATAAAATGAGCTGATGGAAACATGATCCATTTGGAAATATTAGCACAGGAACAGTCATATCACTGGATGCAGAGAAAAATTACTAAGTTCATGCTAAGCTTTAGCTATAATAGAGTGATTCTGCCAGGAAAATACTGCTGACATGCTTGTTAAAAAGCATACAAGAAACTCAGACCACAGGACGGTGAATGTTAGATTACTACACATTTGCATAACATAAGCGAAGCTAAAAGCACATATCAGACGAGGCACAGGAGAAAGGATTCCATTTCGCAATAAAATTTTCAAGAACAGAAGAGCACAAAGGAAATACCTTAAGATCTCGCCTTTCCAGATGCAAAAGTTCAGCCCCTCTGATGTCATGACGGATGAAGATATCTTTGTACTCTCCCAAATTGAGCAGATCCAGCCAAGCAGCAACTTCCTCTGTGCCCCATTTCTGAACTACCAAAGTTAAGAGCAAAACCCCCTTAATTTCTACATGCTCAATGCATTACAAAGCAAGGGTTGGCCAAAGAAGATGCAAAACAGAGTGCAGCGGCAGTGCTAGCAAAAGAAAGGTTAAAGGTGGTGTTTCAACAAAACCGTAGTTCCACTTTTTCCCATGCAAGTTATACACTATCAACACAACCATCCGACTATACAAAACCATCTGCTGCCGTGCACCCATGCTTAGCTTTAGTCCGATTTCCTCATTAAAGCCACCCAACCTATACAATATGCATACAAAATGTATTTCACATCATTAGGATCAATGGTGCAAGCTCTAAATAAGCTCTGATGATTTCCTTCAGACTCTGTATGAAAATGGCTATAAACTGAAATGAGCTACAAATGCTAATTACAATTTAAAATCCAATACGGAGTATTCAATTTTACACAAACTTTTCTGCTTAAGGTCTTGCTGATTTCAAGTGTAGTCTTGATTGATTCTTCTACTACTGATAATAATGGCAATCAATGTGCTGTTAAATCCCAATTTAATGTCATTTAAAAATTCCATAGCACTGCTCTCTGAGATTACTCGGATTATGTTATTTTTCGGTGTGTATCATTTGCTTATACATTTTATTCAACACTGATTAGCTTAATAAAAGCCTACTTATTTGCTGTATTTGGTTTTTAAATGGCTTTCAATAGCTGCTTTATGAATATCAAAAATAAGGCTTTACATCTTTTTTTAAAAGAGATAGTGCACTCAGAGGAATTTATAAACTTATTTGGTTATGAAAGGCAGCTACCATTGTACAAACAGAATTTGAAGGTGCTTTAGTACTAGCATACTTGTACATTTAAACTCTAAGGAAAAGTGAAAAAGGAACTCGAGAAATAGCAGCAAAGAGGGGGCTTAATCTCTGCTTGAGAATGCAAGTATCACAGCATACTGTCATTGTTGAGGGGTTGAAACAGAGGAATATATAACTTTAGGTGGAAAATATATTCGGCAGGTTAAGTGAGTAAATGAAAGTTTCTATGTTCCATTTATCAAAGTAATCTAAAAACTGCACTTAAAAGAAGAAAAATTATACACTGATGCCTTGAATTGCTGTTGAGAAAGAACCATTTGAACAGAAATGCTGACATCCACTAAACAAAGTAGAAGCAAATTAGCAACCACTTCATTTTTTTGTGCTTCCTTACTAGAGATTCCCAGTGATATTCAGATGTGTTTTAGATATGAGAGGATTCTTTTATGGCAAAATTCATAAAGCATGAAATTCCCCATTTTAACCATTTTAAAGCGTAGAATTCACTGACAGTTAGTATGTTCATCATATTGCGCAAGGCTCAACCACCATCTAGCTCCAGAACATTTTCATGATCTCCATGATGTCACTTTAGTCAGTTCTTTTTTCATAATGTTATAGTTCCCCTTCCCATATGGACCACCTACCAGGCTGTGAACTTGTCTTCTGCTTCTGAACCTTTTCCTTTTTAAACTTTGGCACTATTCGAAATACGGTGCTTCTGTTGTTTCTTTTGGTGCAATCCATAGGAGGTTCCTGTTCAAATCGAGCAAGAAAATAATTTTTTCGGGATATGAAAAGGAGAAAAACCTACTCTGATAATAGGGATAACACAGGAATAAGTTATAAACACTAAACATTATAGAACAGTGATAACTTCTTCAAAAAAAGTTCGTAATGTACTACTGAAAATGTCCCAATTCCCCTAAAATGCCTTTGTTCACATAAATGCCTTCTCTCATTTGTTCAAGAGCAGAACATTTGAAAACAGTATTCAAAATTCATTTTTCCCTAAATATCTCTTTTTCAAAGATGAGTTCAAATTCTCTAGTGATATGGTCTACATTTCTAGAGAAACAGGCTGAATTTTACATACCTCATCCTCATTTGGGTGTAAGATATAATAAAGCCAAGGAATCTCTGTCAATTTCTGTAATTCCACCTCCACAGAGTGTAAGGCATTGGATACCCGCTCTTCATGTGGCGATTCCAGCTGCTATTTACCAGAAACAAAACAAGACTCGGTGGCCAGCCTCAAGTAGAATAAATCATTGTACTTTGACAGTGAACGGCCTCACTCCTTATTAAGCTAGTATTTTTTAAATTAAGGAATATTAAGGACAAATTCTTTTATATTGACTTCATTTTTAAAAATCTGAATAGATTTACTCTAATCATTACTTCCCAAAGATCATATGAGTAGCTAGTGCAACTTTAATAACTTCATAGAAGAAGTATTCTTTTGGTGTTTTTTTCCGTGTAAATGTCTTCTTTCCTATCTCCCTCCATGCTTTCCAAGCATTTATCTACCAATTCTTCCTGGTGGCATAAGTGTGCAGTCTTACTCTTCTACTTATTTGTGCCAAAAATCCTTCTGATTTAAATAGGTCACCAGGCTGGGCATGATAGCTCACGCCCATAATCCCAGCATTGGGAGGCTGATG
>NW_012101443.1:4574630-4577705 GCF_000951045.1 Mandrillus leucophaeus
GGAGATTCTTGGCTGGGCGCGGTGTTTCATGCCTGTAATCCCAGCACTCTGGGAGGCTGAGACAGGTGGATCACTTGAAGACAGGAGTTTGAGATCAGCCTGGCCAACATGGTGAAATTCTGTCTCTATTGAAAAGAAAAGAAAAAAAAAAGCCACGCGTGGTGGTGTGCAACTACAGTCCCAGCTAATCGGCAGCTGGGAGAATCACTTGGAACCACTTGAGGTTGCAGTGAGCCGAGATTACGCCACTGCGACAGAGTGCGTCCCTGTCTCAAAAAAAGAGATTACCTACCCTGTTGTGTTTAAAATTCATTAATTTTCTTTTAGTCTAAGAATATGTCTTATAAAACTTATAAAATGGTTATCACAAATTCGTTCTGGCACTAAAATATAGAGTAAACCTTAGTTGCTCTCAAATATAATCAACTCCTTATTGTGATATCACTATTGTCAAAGGTTTTGGTAAAATTCACCAGTACACATTTTAAACCAAAATTCATATTTAACAATGAGAGAAAATTAAAAGTGGAGAAGGAAAGTCAGTCCATATTAACATAATACAAATAATAAATATTAGCAAGGTAGCACTCAGCAGGTACTTTTCATGTAGAGAAAATAAGTACAGAATAAGTTATGCTTTTAGTTATAAGAAATGATCTTCACAGGTCACTGGATTTCCTATAGGACTAGCAAAAGATTCTGGTTAAAAACAGTAGTGCCAAAAAAAGCCAAGAAGGGGTTCCATTGGTTTATCAAGAGAGACAACCAATGTTTCTTCGTAAAAGGTTTTCTTCATGGCCACAGTAGAGCCAGCCACCTCTTGTCCCTCTTGTCCCACCTCTTGTCAGTTTCCTTTGGAGGTAAGTAAGAGCGATGGCCTTCATGCAGTCTCTCAGCTTCTCTTCTAAGAGCAAAGGATGCCCCAAAGGTGGCACTTTTCTGGACCATAGGCGAAAAAAGAAACCCTAAGCTCGGGCACTTAATAGCAAGGCTGTGGGACGCACCTCCCATTCATTCACCCGCTGTGCCAGATACTGTGACTCTTAGTATCACTTTTACTTAGATGTAGATTTGCCCAACCAAGAGAGAAAATTACTGTCAAAAGAAATATTTTAAGATCAACTACCAATTAAACAGATTTGTAAAAAAAGGAATAAAAAACAGCAAATGAATTAGGCCTTCCACACAGTGGTAACAGCATGTGGGAATGAGCCACAATCGAACTCTAGGTGGCGGCAAGAGCCAAGATGCTAGAATACTTGAAAATGGTGAGGTATTTGTAAAGAAAGGCTAACTAACAGGACATCCACAAGCTTCCAGCATTTATGCTTGAGATCCGTCGACTGTGGTGAGATTCAGATTTGGCCTAAACTTGATTTCCAGGACCAATCTGGATTAAACAAGGCAGAGTTTTTGAAATTTAGTTCTTGAAACACTGTGTCTAGAAAACGTCCTCTTTTAGGCAAACCTGGAGGACCATACCAATCACATTCAAATGTTAATTCAGGGAACAAACTCCATGAGTTCCTCTACTTGTGTGCAATAGTAAGTACCTGAGGAATGTCTACGACACTTTATAAAGCTCACGTCTCTCGAAGCTGAATGGGACAGAGCAGGGCTGCCTAAAAACAGGATGGCATATATGAGGGGAAATCTCCACTCCTGTTAGCCTGAATCATGAGTCCTAACTTCAGCCATATATTTTCTTGAAGACAAAGGCCAGGTGAAGAGGAGCTCTCAGGATGGAAGCCAGAAGGCTGCTTGTGCCTTAGAATCTGCCGAATGCCTGTTCCCCAATAAAGGTAAGACCCAGACATTTAATTCATCACTCTTACGTTATCAATCATTCTTCTCCTTACCAAAGGAACCCTGCCAACTAGCAAAGATTCCGTTTCATTATACAGTGCCTTCACATTGATGGCTATTTCAGTGGCAGTGTCTCTTGTAAGACTCTAGAAAAGAAGAGTATCAAAGACATGTGATCTGTTTTAAAATAGGATTTCATTACCAGTAAATACTGTAAATTTTATTCTTATAATTTAAATTCACAGCACACATTTTTTTAATCTACCAAAATTCTATAATTGCAAAATTTCATACATTTGTTAGTATGACTATCTCATTATTATTATATTATAGAACCAAAAGAATGCACCAACTACAGTGAATACACTCAGGATCACATCTCCTACCTAATGAATATGTATATGCTAGTACCAGCATATACATATTTCCATTAAAAAGTTCAGTCAAATAAAACTTTTCCTCTCAGTAGCACTAACCACACTGCTTTTTAGACTATAATCTTGAGAACAAGTACTTAGTTGTATATTAATTTAAGTAACTTCAATCAAATAATAATAAAAAAGCTATCAGTTTTCTCTACACTATAGCATTGTACATTGTATCACATTTTAATAGTTATATTCTATCAATTCTATTATTAACTTCTACATTAAAAATTTTACAGAAGTATCAATTTCCAATTTAGCAAAACAAAATGAAGTAGCAATAATTTCAGTGCACAACTTCAGAAATGAATGAACATCTCTAAGAAATGCACACTGATGATATCTAGGCTTGCCCTTTAACAAGGCACAGGGCAGAAGGTAAGGTAAAAGGAGTAAGAAAGGACGATAAAAGTTAAAAAAAGAGTGAAGGCAGATGAAAGGTGACAAGTGATTGAAAGTGGAAACATAAAAAATGAGAGAATTTAAGAGCAGGAATGAAAAAAATAACAGGAAAAGGAAAATAAAGAAACAGTTGGCCACAATTTTACTGCAAGTTTGCAGAGACTCATATAGACAACATAACTTTCTTTCGCAGGGCAGGGCATATTTTACGAATTAAAATACATGTGTAACACCCAAAAGAATCTGTGGAATGAGAATTTACCATTAGATCCTCACCTCCGGGCACCTTGGGTTGGCTTTATTCAGGGCATGAGAGCAGGCATTCACAGCATGGGCCAGTTCTTGCTCCAAAAGACAATGAATTGTGGCTGCGTCACAGATCCTAAAAGCAAAAATGAAACAAATAAATAAAAAACTTTTCTGAGTATTGCTCATTTTTTTT
>NW_012101443.1:4579600-4581873 GCF_000951045.1 Mandrillus leucophaeus
AAAAAAAAAAAGTCACCACATGAACACATAATACTTTTTAAACTGGTTTAAAAACTTGTCATATAAAAAGAACTGCAGAAAAATCTCCTTGAAAATTTAAAGAATAAGCTTAAGGGAAAAAAACCATGAATTTTAGAAAAATTGGTGATGAAAAATTGTTGTAAAAATTGGGGCAAAGCAAAAAGCTCAATGGCTTATCATCTGAAACTGGGTGTGGATATTTTAAGGAGAATTTAACTGCTCACCTATTATCTGCATTATTGAAAGTAGGTATTAAAATGCACTTACAAGTTCAATAAATGAATAAAGATTAAATAAACATTCCTCTGCACAGAACTGGAAGGCAGTAGATTGGATTCTACTCCTGGCCTTGTAATTAACTATGTAACCAAAAGAAGGTTAACTGACTTCAGAAGACTTTGTTTCTTCCTCTGGAAATAGCACAAGGTGATGATGATGATCATTATTATTTGAGACACAGTCTTGTTCTGTTGGCCAGGCTGGAAGTGCAATGGCGCAATCTCAGCTCACTGTAACCTTGGCCTTCTGGGTTCAAGCAATTCTCGTGCCTCAGCCACCAAAGTAGCTGGGATTACGGGCGCATACCACCAGGCCCGGCTAATTTTTGTATTTTTAGTAGAGATGGGGTCACCATGTTGGCCAGGCTGGTCTCAAACTCCTGGCCTACAATGAGCCGCCTGCCTCAGTCTCCCAAAGTGCCAGAAATACAGGCGTGAGCCACAAAGCCTGGCCAACTAGATTATTTTTGAGGTCTCTGCTAGCTAACCAATATATTTATAAATTACTTTAAAATTATAGAGTTCTTATAAATACGATTATAGAATTTTAGAATTAAAAGTTCAGAGATAATTATTACTGTTATGATGAACTGTTTTGTGTGTTTGTTTCCCCTTGTTATTCACGGCATCTACCACTTCTAGTAGTGATTAAAAATATGGAGATTCTTGGCTGGGCGCGGTGTTTCATGCCTGTAATCCCAGCACTCTGGGAGGCTGAGACAGGTGGATCACTTGAAGACAGGAGTTTGAGATCAGCCTGGCCAACATGGTGAAATTCTGTCTCTATTGAAAAGAAAAGAAAAAAAAAAGCCACGCGTGGTGGTGTGCAACTACAGTCCCAGCTAATCGGCAGCTGGGAGAATCACTTGGAACCACTTGAGGTTGCAGTGAGCCGAGATTACGCCACTGCGACAGAGTGCGTCCCTGTCTCAAAAAAAGAGATTACCTACCCTGTTGTGTTTAAAATTCATTAATTTTCTTTTAGTCTAAGAATATGTCTTATAAAACTTATAAAATGGTTATCACAAATTCGTTCTGGCACTAAAATATAGAGTAAACCTTAGTTGCTCTCAAATATAATCAACTCCTTATTGTGATATCACTATTGTCAAAGGTTTTGGTAAAATTCACCAGTACACATTTTAAACCAAAATTCATATTTAACAATGAGAGAAAATTAAAAGTGGAGAAGGAAAGTCAGTCCATATTAACATAATACAAATAATAAATATTAGCAAGGTAGCACTCAGCAGGTACTTTTCATGTAGAGAAAATAAGTACAGAATAAGTTATGCTTTTAGTTATAAGAAATGATCTTCACAGGTCACTGGATTTCCTATAGGACTAGCAAAAGATTCTGGTTAAAAACAGTAGTGCCAAAAAAAGCCAAGAAGGGGTTCCATTGGTTTATCAAGAGAGACAACCAATGTTTCTTCGTAAAAGGTTTTCTTCATGGCCACAGTAGAGCCAGCCACCTCTTGTCCCTCTTGTCCCACCTCTTGTCAGTTTCCTTTGGAGGTAAGTAAGAGCGATGGCCTTCATGCAGTCTCTCAGCTTCTCTTCTAAGAGCAAAGGATGCCCCAAAGGTGGCACTTTTCTGGACCATAGGCGAAAAAAGAAACCCTAAGCTCGGGCACTTAATAGCAAGGCTGTGGGACGCACCTCCCATTCATTCACCCGCTGTGCCAGATACTGTGACTCTTAGTATCACTTTTACTTAGATGTAGATTTGCCCAACCAAGAGAGAAAATTACTGTCAAAAGAAATATTTTAAGATCAACTACCAATTAAACAGATTTGTAAAAAAAGGAATAAAAAACAGCAAATGAATTAGGCCTTCCACACAGTGGTAACAGCATGTGGGAATGAGCCACAATCGAACTCTAGGTGGCGGCAAGAGCCAAGATGCTAGAATACTTGAAAATGGTGAGGTATTTGTAAAGAAAGGCTAACTAACAGGACATCCACAAGCTT
>NW_012101443.1:4583368-4624090 GCF_000951045.1 Mandrillus leucophaeus
TGAAGTAGCAATAATTTCAGTGCACAACTTCAGAAATGAATGAACATCTCTAAGAAATGCACACTGATGATATCTAGGCTTGCCCTTTAACAAGGCACAGGGCAGAAGGTAAGGTAAAAGGAGTAAGAAAGGACGATAAAAGTTAAAAAAAGAGTGAAGGCAGATGAAAGGTGACAAGTGATTGAAAGTGGAAACATAAAAAATGAGAGAATTTAAGAGCAGGAATGAAAAAAATAACAGGAAAAGGAAAATAAAGAAACAGTTGGCCACAATTTTACTGCAAGTTTGCAGAGACTCATATAGACAACATAACTTTCTTTCGCAGGGCAGGGCATATTTTACGAATTAAAATACATGTGTAACACCCAAAAGAATCTGTGGAATGAGAATTTACCATTAGATCCTCACCTCCGGGCACCTTGGGTTGGCTTTATTCAGGGCATGAGAGCAGGCATTCACAGCATGGGCCAGTTCTTGCTCCAAAAGACAATGAATTGTGGCTGCGTCACAGATCCTAAAAGCAAAAATGAAACAAATAAATAAAAAACTTTTCTGAGTATTGCTCATTTTTTTTTTGAAGTAAAGAAGTGTTAGGATAAAACAAGTAAGAAATATATGAAGATCAGTAAGGAAGAACATTTTTAATGGCTGCTCAATTATGAATGACACAGGTAGATCTACAAATCCAGACCCCACTGCAACAAAAAATATGAAATAAAAAAACTCGTATAAAAAGTTAGGCTTAAAATCAGAGGGAGACACATTGAAGTGCTATTTTGAAGAATGAAGTACAGCAGTACTTCATTTTGCAGTATCCTTGGAAAGTGAGAGGGATCACAAATATAAAGACTAGAAACTTCTCTTTCATTCATTGAAACTGCAGATGCCACAGATTAGGGAAGAGCATTACCGTATTTGTCATGGATACACAAAGTGATCACAAGCAGCATGTAAGTTAATATCCATGGCCTTTAAATGTAGCTATGATTTATTATCTCCATATTATTGATGATGACATTGAGGCTCAGAGAGACGTGGTATGTATACAGAGCTAGTCAGTTGTAGAGCAGGATCGGAATCTATGTCTATCTAACTCCAAGCCTGTTGTGCCATACTCCACTGGTATCTGAACCTCTAAGAATAGTCCTGAAAAGACCAAATTCTGGAAGGCACTAAGGCCAAGGACAAGAAAGGAGAAAAAGTTCCTCCAATTGCTAGACAATGATGTAAGCCTTGCAGATGAGCAAGAAGGCAGGGCTGTTCAAATGTTTTTTTGCTTCTGACAGCTTCATAGAAAAATATTTTCTATCTGGAAAGGGTAGAACAAGAAAAGGGACCGAAGCCCTATATAACTGAACCAAGAGTAAAGAAAAATAATTTAATTCTTAAGGATTATACAATGGATATCTGAGGTACAAAGAGGCTTACAAATGTCACCTCAGCACTACTATCAGCAACCTTGAGAAATCATGAAGAACGGGCTATTTTTCAGAACAGAGATGGATAAAGGTTATTCCAATTTTCAGAGAAAGGGAAAGACATAAATCAACTTCAGATCAACATTTCTAATTGCCTGCTGAATCTCCTAGGTATTTTTAATGTAATTTAAATTCTAAAGTCCAACATGGAACCCATCATTTTTCTTCTAACACCTACTCCTCTTCCTGAACCCTATGACTCCATCAAAGGCACCCCACAATCATCCAGCCACTCATTAGAACATTTAAGGTCAGCCTGTCTCCTAATTCATGCCCATTCACCAAATTTAAATCCTAAACTGTCTTTAATCTCACTTGTCCTTTCTATCTCTACTGCTTTAGTCTATCATTTTTTATAGGGACAACTTCTACAGCATCCTCAGTGTTCACCTTGCCCCAGCTTTGCTGTCTTCCCAAAAAACCCCTCCACACTACTTCTAGAACAGCCCAATAAAGATCTGGTTCCTCCTCACCTCTTCATCTACATTCCACACACTCTTGCATACACTATGCCAACCTTTCAGTCACCCCAAACTCTCTGAGATTTCCTGAAACTAGCATGCACTCACACTCCTCTGGGCCTCTTCCTAGGCTGGTTCCCATGCTTAAATTACTCCTTTTCTTACTCTTCCCTCAAGACTTGGTTGAAAGGTCACTTCTTCCAGGCAGCCCTCCTTCACTACCTCTGACCTCCTCTGTGTATCTAGAGAGTCCACTGTGTGCCTCATGTGAACACTTTGGCCACATTTCTCCCTCCTACTAATCTGTGAGCCAATTAAGTAGTGCTGTCAAATAATCATCTTGTATCCCCAGCCTAAAACAGTGCTTGGCCCACAGAAGAGGCTCAAAAATGGAATATGTTTGCATAGTCAATGAATAAATTCTGAAAATAGACAAGTAAGCCTGATTTCATCTGCAAAATTTAAAAACAGATGGGGAGCCAAACTGTGTTGACCAAAAGCAAGCCTAGTCAACCTCTGCTTCCTTTTTACGATAAGATTATTTGGATGGTTCACAGGATGAGAACATGGAAGTGTATTTTGGTTTCCAAAAAACGCTGTAAATTAGAGGCCACAGAAGTTGTCTGTAGTATCTAAAAGAGATGTATTTACTCTAAAACTAACAACCCTATGGATAAGAAGCTAAGATGTACAATAATGCAGCTGTGTGGGTACAGCTGAGTAAATATTCATTTTCTCTTCCCTTTCTTCTGAGTTGCCCAGTATTTTGCAGTTATAAGACTTGATTCTAATTCTGATTGTTGATCTAGCAGTAGGGGATGTATGCCTTTTCTCTTCTGTCTCTAACATCTCTTACATTCTAGCTATCTAATAAATATTAGAAGAGTAGAGTAAGGAATGGGAGGGGAGCAGATGGCAAATAGTAGAGAGGAGGAAAGATGTGAGTTAGTCCCTGAAACCACTGAGCTTTGCTTTCCTTCTTTTCTTTTTCAACATTTTTATCAGTGACCAGATGAAGATGTGGGAAGAATCTAAAGTTACTGTGCACAGAACACTCAATATGCCAGACATGATGTGTGATGTCATTTGGCTGTGTCCCCACCCAAATCTCATCTTGCATTGTAGCTCCCATAATCCCTACATGTCGTGGGAGAGACCAGTGGAAGGTAACTGAATAATGGGGGTGAGTTTTTTCTGTACTGTTCTCGTGATAGTGACTAAGTCTCACAAGATCTGATGGCTCTATAAAGGGCAGTTCCCTTGCACACACTCTCTTGCCTGCTGCCATGTAAGATGTGCCTTTGCTCCTCCTTTGCCTGCTGCCATGATTATGAGGCCCCTCCAGACATGTAGAACTGTGAGTCTATTAAACCTCTTTTTATTTTTTCTTTTTTTGGAGACGGAGTCTCACTCTGTCATCCAGGCTGCAGTGCAGTGGCATGATCTTGGCTCACTGCAACTTCCAACACTCAGGTTCAAGTGATCCTCCTGCCTCAGCCTCCCAAGAAGCTGGGACTGCAGGTGCCTACCACCACAGCCAGCAAATTTTTGTATTTTTAGTAGAGACAGGGTTTCACCATGTTGGCTAGGCTGGTCTCAAACTTCTGACCTCAAGTGATCCACCTGCCTCAGCCTCCCAAACTGTTGGGATTATAGGAGTGAGCCACTGTGCCTGGCTTTAAACCCTTTTTTCTTTATAAATTACCCAGTCTGAGGTATTTCTTCATAGACATATGAAAATGGACTAATACAATGTGCTTATAGCACTCACCCCTAGAGTCTCATTTAATCCTCACACACCCTCGTGAAACAGCTCTTATTAACCCCATTTGGTAGATAAGACTCAAGTGAAGAGGAAGTAAGACACAGGCCTATGGTCCCTCCTCCCCTCTGAAGTTTTCCCTGGTCATAGTGATTTTTATTTGTTTAATACTCATAGGACTTGTGTTTTATCTCCTGTCTATTGAAATTAATTTATGTGTGGTCTCAAAATATCTCTAATATCTTGTCTGAAACTGCTTTTTGAAGTCTGTTTATTCTTTTTGCTCCTGACTCTCCCCTGGAACAGGATTAGTGTTTAGACTTCCCTCTCCATTCCATAAACATTTAACTAGTAATTAGAAGGCAACATGACAGTGGGCAGTATAGTGTGAAGACTATATATAAAATGGAGAAATAAGCAATAATGGAAAGAGTGCTGTGCGAAGAAGAGTAATTGCATCTCTTTTTTGATACCACTACTGAAACGATGTGTTAAGATTAAAAAACCAAAAATTAGCTGAGACCAGAGTTCCCGCAGCCTGAAAAGCCAGCAGAGCCCCCTACCTAGTAATGAGCTCCTCTGCAGCCTGGGAGCACAGCTGCATCTGCGACACCTCTTCCGTTGCTAAGTCAATGGCGTGATGGATGTACAAATGGGTTCGGAGAACTGGTTTACCAGAATCACACTTCTGCTTATCTTCCCAAGATTTCAGAGTGCTCTCAAAGGCCTATTTAAAATCAATATTGTAATGAATTGTTAGTTTTGAACTCAGAGGTCCAAGTAAATGTGTACTTTAATAAAACTACAATTGCTTTTTCTCTAATGACTCCTCAAATAAATCACAAGTATAAAAAAGACATTTCAAAGTTTTCCAATGTACTGCAACACATGAAAAGTAGTGCAGTCAATGATCATGAATACATCATTTAAAAGCTAAAAAAGAGATTAGTTGAAGGCAGGATGATCACTTGAGGCCTGGAGTTGGAGACCAGCCTGGGCAACATAGTGAGACCTCATCTCTACAAAAAAGAATTTTTAAAAAAAAATTAGCTGGGCTGAGGTAGAAGGATTGCTTGAGCCCAGGAGTTTAAGGTTGTGGTGAGCTATGATCATACCACTGTACTTCAGCATGTGCAATGAAGCAGGACTGTTTCAAAACAAAAGCAAAAAAACAAACACACACAAAAAAGATTTCATGCTTCAATCTTTACTATTGCTTCAATTTATTCTTTAATCTTTACTATTTTATATATACTAGATGGGGCAAATATTAGCAGTCTTCTCTGATAAAGATTGACCTTAATTAAAAACACACATTCTGTGAAAAAGAAAATAATAGAGACAGTAAAAAAAAAAAAAAAAAAAAAAATCGATGATTGCCCGGAGTAAGGGTGAGGGAGGGAGGGATGAATAGGTAGACCACAAGGAATTTTTAGGGCAGTGAAATAATTTTGTATGATACTGCAATGGTGAATACAAGTGATTATATCTTTGTCCAAACCCACAGATGTACAACTCAAAGAGTAATGGAAACTATGGACTTTAGTTAATAATAACCAATCAGTATTGACTCAGCAGTTGTAACAGATGTGCCACACTAATGCAAGATGTTAATAGGGGAATTTACATGTGTAGGGAAGAAGGGGGAGGAGGAAGTATATAGGAACATAATTTGAATTTTCTTTACTTTCTGCCCAATTTTTCTGTAAATCTAAAATGGCTCTAAAAAATAAACTCCTACTTAAATAAATAAATAAATAAATATTTGTTCATATTTCAAACCACCAAGACCTAAATGTCAGATTTAACAGACAATTTAAATGTTTTAGTTTTCTATTTTTTCGTAACAATCTCAGAGTCTTTAAAAACCTGACAATATTCTAGAAGAATGTTTTTGTTACATACTCTGTCCCTTGTTAGCATTTGTGCTCTGTTTTTGTGCACAATTTTGATAATCCCTGGAGGCTGAACCCATGCTTCACCATCCACTTGCACTGGGACTCCTTCGTCACCAAATATAGTGATTTTTACTGTACGGCACTGAAATAAAACAAATTATTTTACAGTACGAATCATTTGGAGAA
The DNA here is from genome assembly GCF_000951045.1 of Mandrillus leucophaeus. Lineage (NCBI taxonomy): Eukaryota > Metazoa > Chordata > Mammalia > Primates > Cercopithecidae > Mandrillus > Mandrillus leucophaeus. The sequence continues at coordinate 4,589,154 of NW_012101443.1, forward strand.
AATGACACTAAATCTATATGCAGGCTTGAGTATTAGACTATTCTACAGAATAGCATATTATGCTTTATCACTTATAAATGACATGGTAAAAACTGATAGGACAATGAAGTCTGAATATTATAGATGAATATTCAGTGTAGGAGTCATTTAGAATAGATTCCCTCAACCCTCCTTAGCCCAAGAAGTGCAGTCAGGTTTGATGAGAGAAACCAACCTGGGCTATTCGATGATGCTGCAGTTTAATGACCCTTGAAACTGCCATTTGCATGCTATCAAATATTGCTACAACTTCCAGGATCTTGTCATCAAATGACGGTGCAGCAAATATCTGAAAGGAAAAACTACATTGCACTTCTACTGAATGTTTAGGGGAAGAGCACATCAAGCAATGTAAACTGCTATATATATATATATATATAAATTTTAATATATTTAATAATATATTTAAGTAAATATTATTAGGAAATAATCCAATAAAAAAATCCCTGAAGATGACTTACAATAAACATAACTTCAAAAAGAGTTTTCAAACATACATGGATATACTACTCATACCTCTCATTAAGCTACTCTTTGGACCAGTTAACTAATATATTTCTAAATGATTCATCTTGGAATAAAACATGTTGAATACATGTTCATACGTAATTCAAATGTGTTAATAAGATGATACATATAAGTTTTGGAAATCTAAAAAAAACTAGACAGGTGATACAGTTTCCTAGAAAGGTGACAGAGTTTCACAAGGTTAAAGTTAATGAAGATGCAAATTATGATCCAGTTCACTTGATATGTTCTAAGGGAAATCTTGCAAGGTTTTACAAGCAATATACATATGTGCTTTATATTTTAATACAAAACTTTTGAGGGAACTTGAGAGTATGCAAATAGAAACCTCAGAGGATAAAAATTATGCAGACTTATTTTGTCTTTACATTAGATGCATTTTCACAAAATTAATTTACTCTAAAATTTTATATGTAGGCTGTATTACCTAATCATTTTTACTCTCTCTTTTACCATATCATAAATAATATGCATCTGAAACAATTTTCAGTATAAAGTAGTAAGCTAATTAAAACTTTCACTGAAAATATCAGGACACAAAGTTGCTAACATTGATGATTTCTTGTAATTTTTTTATTATACTGCCTGAATTTAAACCCTGTCTCTGCTAGTACTAACTGGAAACTTTGCCTTAGATTCTTCAGTGGTAAAAATCAAATAAGCAATGTGGATATTAAATAATGAATGTGAAGCTCTTAGAACATTGTCGGACTACCTAGTAGGTGTTCAAGGAATGTTGGCTTTATTTATCTTAATCTCACTGATTTCTCCCCTTCAAAATACTTAATAGTGACAAGCAGACAAAAGATGTTCTTATACTCAAATAGGACTGGAATATATTTATGTTATGAAAATTACAAATACTTTCCAATTGATCTTATACTTTAATCCCTACCTGTCCATTTAAGATTTTTGAGAAAAATAGATCAGTAGGAACCATTATATCATTATATCATAAACTGAAAATCAATGGATGTGACTCTTCAAATAAAGACTGTGATCACACTTCTCATTTTTACTGATATATACATACTTTGATAATTGTGCCCTATCTTTCATTCTTTTCACAACAATTACATTTGTAAGGTTGTGTTTTCTTCGTTTTTAATATAGAAAAGTACGAAAAGAAAAACAAAAATAGCCCTAAACCCGATCGGCCAAATGAGCCCTCTTGATATTTCCGAAAATAAAAAAATATATACACACGCAAGTTTAGAAAATTAAAAGTACTAAGGCTGGATGCAGTGGCTCATCCCTGTAATCCTAGCACTTTGGGAGGCCGAGGTGGGTGGATCACCTGAGGTCAGGAGTTCGAGACCACTCTGGCAAACATAGTGAAACTAAATGCAAAAATTAGCCAGGCGTAGTGATGCATGCCTGTAGTCCCAGCTACCCAGGAGGCTGAGGCAGGGGAACTGTCTCAACCTGGGAGGTGGAGGTTGCAGTGAGCCGAGATTGTGCCACTGCACTCCAGCCTGAGCGACAGAGTGAGACTACGTCTCAAAAAAAAAAGAAAGAAAGAAAGAAAGAAAATTAAAAGTACCAAAAGGTATTGTTGTAGACAGAATAATGTCCCCTCTCTGCCCCCTAAAATGTCCATGTCCTAATCCCCCAAACCCGTGAATCTGTTACCTTACATAGCAAAAGGAACTTTGCAGATGGGATTAAATAAACAGCCTTGAGATGGGGATGATCCTGGGTGATCTAGGCGGGCCCAATGTAATCACAGTGGTCATTAAAAGTGGAAGAGGGAGCAGCAGAGATCAGAGAGATGCCATGTGAGAAGGATTCAACCTGCCTTTGCTGGCTTTGAAGATGGAGGGGAATGTGGGCAGCCTCTAGATGCTCCAAAGACAAGGAAGTAGGGTCTCCCCTAGAGCCTCCAGAAGGCAACAGCCCAGCTGACACCTTGATTTTAGCCCAGTAAGACTGTGCCAGTCTCCCATCATATACAACTGTAAGATGATAAATGTGTGTGAGGTGGCTAAATTTGGGTTAACTTGTTGTAGCAGCGATAGAAAACAGATGCAGGTATAAAATTAAAAAGTAAAATCTTCCCTTCCTTATTTCATAAATCTACTTTCCAAAAGCAGATCCTTTAATGTTCTTCCAGAAAACTGTGACATCCATCCCAAGATACGATATCTGTATCTTCAACATGAGAAAAGTTAGAGGACATCCACAAGAGACTGTTACAATAAAATCCTAAATAAATCTATTCCATGCCTCATTTTCCCAATGCAAAATACTTAACATGAAATTAAATTACTATTCAATAGCACATTTAAAAAAGCCAATTATTCCAGTGATATAATTATTTTTGAGGAAACCAACTATTTACTCCCATTACTTACATCATCCTCTTTAGTTCCACCCCAAAAGTTAGTGCCTCCAGCATAGCTGGGAATGTTCAACACAGCTATGCCTTGCAAGCTGGGAAGAGGAATATATTGCCCATCACACTGTAAGGTAAAAAAAAAAAAAAAAAGGAGAGATTTGATAAAAAGAGCAGAACCACTAGTTTGGAAGATACTAAAACACTAAAGATGAAGGACAATGGAGCAGAGTGTGTTGGTAATGCCCGCTCTCTACACATTACCAAATCATTTATCTTACTTTTTAATTAAAAAAAATTTGAAGTATAAATAACTATAGCAGAAGTTATTACAAAAAACTGATTTTTAAAAAAATGTTTTACCTCTTTCCTCCAAAACCAGACAGTCCTTTTCTCGAGTCATTTTCGGGCCTCTTATGTACTTGCACCTGCATTGTGGTCCTCTATGTACTTATTTTAGGCATCTTTTTGAAAGCAGGATGGGTAAGAGCAAGTTGATCCTAACCATCTCACTTAGCCCTTCTCACAGTCCCTCATACATTGCTGGGGCTCTACAACCACCTGGGGACTGTTGAAACTCAAAGCTGAGTACTTCAAGTAGTTAGAACCAAAGTCAAGCAAAAATATATGCATCTCGGAAAGCTCCTTGCAGTCCTTACTTTCTCATTAATCACTTAAATGAAAAGTAAATTACCATGTAAATGGCAAAAAAGGATATGGCTGGTGAAGGGATGTGAATACATTTTTACTGAGTAGAAGCAGAACTGTTACCTTCTCTCATAAATGTTGTTTCTTAAATTAATTTCAATTAATGCTGTTTATTCTATTAACTCTTAAATAAAGCCTAGTTGGCTATTAAGGAGACAATCAGTTATGAAACTAATTTTTTAAACATTACTCAAGAAAATGATCATAATTATGTTACACACGTTTTATGAGGATCATACTTACTATTTTAATTAACATTTAAACCAAACCACTTGACATTTTTCTAAGTGAACATTTAAATCCAGTAGAAATGTTTAAGCCTTCATTTTAAAAGAGAAGAGCCTGCAGATGTCACACCTACAATGGATGCTATATTTTCATTAAATAATTCTTATATTAAAAATAATTAACATAGCTTCTTAAAAATTACATTTTAATGCCCAGTAAAAATGATTTCCCAACAGAAAGAAATAAACTGTATTTCTGAGACTGTGACAGAATGATTTGTTCTAGGGTAGAAACCAAGGTGAGGGGAAGAATTTCTGTAATGGGACATCTCATTAAAAAGAGCATTAAGTCCCACTGGTCTGGGATGGTTTGGGTTTAGGGAAGATGGAAGGAAAAGGTCTCAATGTCAAGAGTACCAGTATTTTCTTTAATGTCTATTCAGTAGTGAGGTTCTGATTCCCCACGTAAACTGGTGAAAATCCAGGGCAGAGACCAGCAAACATCTGGAAATTGTTACAGCTGGTCCAAGATGACCTCGTAAGAGACTTCTCTGCTCTGTGAATCTGAGGACGGGGAAGAATAAGAGCTTAATGGGGGCGTATAGGAGGTTAATCTCATCCCCAAGTACTGCAAAAAACGTTCACCATCAGAATCACACAGAAGCTTGTGTTTGCTAATTCAGCCAAAGTCAGTTTTTGGGAAGACCTCAGGGACTGGCTTATTGGAATGGTGTAATGGATGAAGGCCAGGATTGGCTGATTTACCTTCACGGGCATTTTTCACAATTCCTTTTATTCTTTTTCATGAAAACACAGTGTTAACCATTAGCAGGTTTAGCTTTTCACATTCAAAGGTCCATGCACCTGCAGGTGTGTCTGGCACATAATTGGTGCTCAATGTATACTTGTTCAATGAATAAATATGAAATACTTAACAGAATAATAAACTTTTTCTCAACTCAATAAACAGATATCTTTATGTGCTTTAGAAAAAGCTGCTTTAAATCATGACTAACAAAGAAAATGGGGAAAAATACTATCTGTAAATATAAAAGAAATATTTTAAAAAGATTTTCCAAATGGATGCACTTTATTTGCAAACATGGTATGGAAAACAATGAACATTTTCAGAAGGAAGTCCCAAGTGTAGTGCTGAACTGAACATGCATATATTAAGCAACACACCTAAATCTAACTGATTAATGTCCATTTCATAGAGTCTCATAGGAAAAAAACGAGGAATACAGATTCAACAAATTAACAAATTCACATGATTCAAAAGTTTCTTAAATCCAGGAAAAACTTCAGGAGTGTTAAACTTTTAAAAAATGTTTCCAATAGCCCCAAATATCCATTATTTTTATTTATTATTTTTGAGAGATGGGGTCTTGCTCTGTCGCCCAGGCTGGCAAGTAGTGGTGCCATCATAGCTTACTGCAGTCACGAAATCCTGGGCTCAAACCATCCTCCTGCCTCAGGCTTCCAAGTAGCTGGGATTACAGGTGCACACCACCAGAGCTGGCCCCCTAGCCATCCCATGTTTCTGTTTGTGGTTCACGATGTTGCAAAATGCTACAAAACTGCAGCTATATATTTTTTCTTATTAGTGTCTGTTTTCTCTGCTCCTTTCACCGGACAATCTGATATGGAGGGAAGATGGTGGAGCTGGATTGAATTCTGTCACTTAGTATTTGGGTAAGTCCCTTAAGCTTTCAGAGCTTTGCTTTGCTCATCTGTAAAATGGGCTAACAATTCTTAGCACACAGTGAGGCCCATGAGATAAGGTAAAGAAAAGCACCTAGAACACACATGGCAAGTCAGTAAATTTCCTTCTTCAGTTATAATTACAAATTGTCTTATGGAAAAAACACTGGATTTGAAATGTTGGCTCTTCCAGTTATCAGCTGTTTGAAATTAAGCAATGCCTTTACTCTTTTGAACTGAATAATACCTACCTCATGAGTTGTTAAGAATTAAAGGTGATATGTAGAAGGCATATAGTAAACTTCATTCAAAATGATTTAAAAAGTAGTTACAACTAGTTATTACGGAAATGAATTAAAGATAGAAATTACTATTAACATAATAAACCAAATTTATTTTGTTTTTTAAAAAGATACAGATTATGGGAAGATTTGAAATAACTAAAAATGTGAATTAGACAACTATTTGTTCTCAATCACATATTTCATTATAGCCTACAGATGAAGGCTATTTTTTAAAGCTATTTGTTTTTCTTCACGTATTTTAGTACTTACAGGATTTGAAGCAATATATAATTATTATTTCAGTTAACAAATAGAACAGGCTGCTTGACCCATGTAAATTAGGTATATTATGGGCAAAAAAAATCATCCTTCTTATGAAAAATGTTTGAAATTTTAATACAATTCTTCCATTTACATGTGAAAGGTATTTCTACTCTAAAAGTAGCAAAATATGATACTGTGATGTTATTTCACGTTTCTGGAATTCCCAGCATTGTCAAAAGGATTCTGAATCTCACTCCAGATTTCTCAAAGTTGGGTATATATCAGAATCACTGATAATGTGGCTTGGGAAACAAAGTTTGTATTTGTACAGTTCTTTTCTATTTACACTGTGATTTACAGTACCTTAGGCTCATTTATTTATGGTTTGCACAAAATCATTATTTTATCAATTTCGTGTATAGGGAAACCAAAGTCAAAGTCTTTGTTCTGCACAAATTTAAAGTTAGGACATGAAGTCAATCTTGTTCCATATCCACAACAGAATAGGGGAAGGAAAACTTAGCTGAGGAAAAAGGTAAGAGTAAAAAGCAAAAAGGAGGGCCACTGGTGAAGGCATCTCTCTGAAAAGAGCCTCCCAAAGTGTGGGTCTCTCTTTTCCACCTTTATCCCGAGTGAACCATCATCAGATACATGACTCTTTAGACAACAGGCCTTCCACCGTCCTTAGAAGTAGAACGTATCTTTTTGATTTACTTTATTATTACGGATTTTTTGTTAACTATGGCAAAGAAGGCTCTACTTTTTCTACTTTATTTTTATGTATATTAACATGTTTTCATTTACCTTGTTTTACTCATTTTATGTACCTTTTTTATCATTTAACATATACATCTACATTAAGTGTTCTTAACTTAAGGTTCAGAAACCAGGAGTCCATGGAAAGAGTCAGGCGATTTATTAACTTCCTGGTAAAAATCCGTATCTTTATGTTCACTAACCTCTGAAGTTTAGCATTGCCCTCAATTATAAATGTAGGGGGAAAAAGGCATTAGTAACACATGTGATTCCATCATCAATAGAAATGAGACATTTTTATATTACATTATAGATGTTTCAGATATCTTGTAATATAAGTTCATCATTACTTTGAAGTTATGGTATTTATTAGGCATGCCATTAAATTTTTATTTGATACGGTAATGATGAAACACATATATTATTCTTTAGAAACATAAAAATATGTTGTTAATTTATTTTAATATTATTGGTAAGTCTTCTTTTGTAAGTCTGTATTTCATATAGTGCATTTGAAAACAATATTCGGAGAAGGGGTCTCTATTTTCACCAGAATGCCAAAGGTGTCTACAACTCAAAAAAGATTAAGAACCTTTTAAAAAGAAGAGTACAAAGCAGCTGTGGAAATAAGATATCTTGTTCAAAATTTGGACCACCAGTAGAAGAGGTGACTAATCCTATTTCTGAAGAGCTGAGGCTCTTCAGGAACTAAGACCATCCAGTCACTCAGATCCAGCTAGTTTTTTAACCCTTAAAGATAGCTGGCTATGCTTGATCACAGCACTTAATGAATTATGCTAAAGTGATCACTTAGCCATCCATTTCCCCCTCAAAACAGGGCCAGTACTGTGCTAACCACTGGAGATAGCAAAGATAAAAACAACCTCCTCTGTGTGCTTGAGTGTGGCCAGGCCGGGCGCGGTGGGGCACACCTGTAATCCCAGCACTCTGGAAGGCCGAGGTGGGCGGACCACGAGGTCAAGAGATGGAAACCATCCTGGCAAACATGGTGAAAACCCATCTACACTAAAAACAGAAAAATTAGCTGGGAGTGGTGGTGCATGCCTGTAGTTCCAGCTACTTGGAAGGCTGAGGCAGGAGAATCGCTTGAACCCAGAAGACGGAGGTTGCAGTGAGCCAAGATCACGCCACTACACTGCAGCGTGGGTGACAGAGCGAGACTCCATCAAAAAAAAAAAAAAAGTGTGGCCAACCAGGGTATATGAAGAAGAAAAGGAATGATTACATGATTAGTAGGGTACCTAAGCTGACCTGGGCCTGGGGTGTCAAGGATAGCATTTACAAAATGTAAACCTTCCTGATTTTGTACCTTTTTATCCAGTAAGTCTATCTTAAATCTTAGAAGCAATAATAAATCAAACCAGCTGATCATACAGCTGTATGTTTAGAGTGAAAAGTATAATAGGCTCATCTTGACTAGGAAATATAGTTGATAAAGAATGAGCTACAGACACCTCATTAGTCAACACTGCAGTGTTTGGATAATACCCCAAATAATAATGCTCTGTTTATTTTGTTGAGTTGTAGACTTAAGATTTTATAATTCTGTATATGTATGATATGCTTTAATTAAAAATATAGAGTTATAAAAAGATACAAAATAGGGAAGACATGCCCATCAGCATCAACAGTGAGTCCTGGATCAAAGGTAAAAGAAAATAAAATTCACAGAAATTAATATTCTTTTCAGAGCCATATCCCCAGCCTTGTTGTTTGTGTTGTTGGAAGAGATAAAATAACTTTTTCTGTCCTTAATTTCCTATTTAAATTAGTAAAAAACAGTAAAACATTTAAATGCTCAAAATCTCTTTTAATTTTACTTGTCGTTAGCAATAATTGGAGCAAAAAATAAATGTACATTTAAATTAAAAGATTCTATTTACTTCAAATGTTATTTTCAGGGATTTGCGAAACTTTGGTTATTACAGAATTGGGTCAGAATTTGGAAGCTTAAATCCATTAAAAACCCTCTCCTATAAATGTGCTCCCTTGGCTCCACTTTTACATGGGGCACCACAACTCCAGAGTAGCCCCAATTTCAGGAACTAATGATGATGATAATTAAGTGTGTCATTCATATCCTGTGTATATAGTTCCTTTAGTACAAAGTTGATAATCACATTCATTTTTCCCTTGTATATTTATTTAATCGCTAATCAAAATGCATTTAGGTCAAATTAGCTCCAAGATGATATTTTTTTTTAAGTAAGATAATATGAGATATCTTTACTTGAAGATGAACTTACCTCAAGTTGAACCCTTTGTTCTAAATTCTTGTACGACCTCTGTAATAACTCCCGGGTTCCAAGCACTCCATACCACATCAAGTTTTTAGTTCGGCTCCTGAAAATAAATATTGGCAGGTAATTTCAGGACATTTTATTTATTTACTCCTTAAAGGCAAAGCAAGCAAAAGAGATAATAAATGAAGAAAAAATTACCTTTATGTAATAGCATTATTACTTTTACTAAAATTACCTGCATTTTTCAGGGTGCTCCTCTCTTTTATTATTAAATTCTAATGAAATTTTTGCATCTAATCCAATCCCAAAGTAATTGTTCATGACACATTTTTCTGAATATCCATCTCTATGATCATAGGGAAAAGTACATCAAAGTCAATTTCAGATTCATGACAACAATTACAATTTGTACACAAGACAGTACTTAAAACCATTTAAGCTTCCATTCCTTATAGCAGATTGTAAAACTTAGCACTAATCACTTCCTATTCCTGTGTCATGTCTACAACCACAGGACATGTGTTCAATTTCTGGTACATGTGACATAAAGGGATGGTGAGCAAGGCAAAACAGACACACAATTATGGTGTGATTTTCTCTAACTGTACCAAAATCTTAGTTCTATTTCTTTTTTTTTATTATTATCTTAGTTCTATTTCTATATAAGTTCCTCACTACACAGAAAAATGCAGATGATTATGGGAAGGCCTTACAGTCAGGTGCCAATTCTCTCTCTTTTTTTTTTGTTTATCGTTAGAAAGTCTCCTCCACTTCTACGCTTAACAATGGACAAATATTTATTGAGCAAAAAAGTCTAGATCCAATCCATTCTTCTAGGTGTTTCGGAACGTTTAAAATATGGTACTGTCCTTGAGGAATGTCATTACAGAAATGATATAACAAAAGCAAAATTTAAAAAGGAAGTAAAAGAAAGTATATCTTGAACTGCCAAAAACTTGTAGGAGTCTGAAGAAGGGAAGAGATCAGCGTGGGCCAACAGATTCCCAAAATAAATAAACCTAGAAGCTGACGTGGAAAGATGACAGATCTGGCAAGACTGAGAAGAAAGGAGGTAAAGGGAATAGCATCAGTTCTATTTATTAGTCCCTTCCTTTGCCAGAGGGTTGCTCTCAGACAGAACGGGCGGGCTGGAAAAGGACCCACCTCAGGGACAGACCATGGAGACCACTGAATTTTAAAGGTCTCCATGTGCTTGGCACGATCAACTTTTGTAATTTTCTGATCATCCTTTTTATACATGGGACCCTATTTATTGTAATACGTGTAAAATGTGACAATTCATGTTGAAAAGAAACAAGAAGAACCCAAACAAAATATTTGCAAAAGCATTTTCTTACACGGAATCTGGATCTGGGTCAATAAACGGCGTGGCGCCGAAAGGATCAATGTTTGCTAGTAACATTTTGTTGATAATTGAACTCCCAGCAATAGAGGCAGCCAGTCCTGCTCTCAAACCTGGACAGAAAAACAAATACAGATGGGATCGCGTGTTAAGAAAAAAACAGAGAAAGAACCAGTCCATGCAGGCCTAATGTCAAATATCTTACTTTTAAAAGCATGGTTTTCAGTGCCTACTCTTCTCATTAGTCAAAATTAAGAACAATGACATTTGTGAATACAAGGCATTCGACACTTCCAAGGATCTATATATATAAAGAATTAAGGAGAGGAGGACCTAAATAGGAATGGCTTTGTGACACTTTCCCATTTACCATCCCAATAATTCTATAACAAATAATTCTATAACAAATACATGTTACTTCCTTTGTTATAGCAAAGATGGTATTAAGTCTGTAAGGAATTTACAATAAAGGTGGAATTACCCAAAATGTCATGGAGTTATCACTTCAATATTCTCAAACCATAGATAATGATACTCAATTTAAAATACTAAGAGATGTATTAAGGTGAAGACTCACTGTTAGTTTTAAGAATAAGTAGTAAAGTATTAAAGTAGGTATCTGTGAATTTTAGAAGAATATAGTATTAAATATAAAAAATGAAGCCTCTATCTTACTTCAAATTTATTTCACCATGCTTTCCAACTAGTTTTCTAACTGTTACAGTATTCAAAGCTAATGAATTTTATGATCTACTCAACCCAATATGAAAGCTAGAAGCACTAAAGTCTGGAGAGGAGACAAACTAATAGGGACCTACAAGAACAAGGGAAACACGAGGAAATTAGAAAAACAAGTTCCTTCTTTTTCTTTTTATCTTCTTTAGAGATGAGTCTCACTCTGTTACCTAGGCTGGAGTGCAATGGTGCGATCACAGCTCACTGCAGCCTCGATCTCCCGGGGTTCAAGCAATCCTCCCACCACAGTCTCCCAAGTAGCTGGGACTACAGGCATGTGCCACCATGCCCAGCAAGTCCTTTCTTTACCAAACATTCCTTTCCTCAGCACTATGCTCTTCTTAGGGAATTATTATCATTCACTATTTTAATGTTTAGGCAATTATCAAATACAATGAATTTTGTTCTTTCGTTTAATGACATAGTTTTGAATATACTGTGGCATATTTCTTTATGCCAATTTCCTTTATGTCTAAACAAGTAAATGAATGAAGAAAACAATAAATTTAGTAAGCATAAAGAACAGTTTGGAGAGGTGAGAGCCACACTCCAGCTGCCGCAGAGGAAAGTGTTAATAATATCTTCCTTCCTTCCTTCCTCCCTCCCTCTCTTTCTTTTTTTCTTGACAGAGTCCCACTCTGTCGCCCAGGCTGGAGTATAGTAGCATGATCTTGGATCACTGCAACCTCTGCCTCCCAGGTTCAAGGGATTCTCCTGCCTCAGCCTCCCAAGTAACTAGGATTAAAGGAGTGTGCCAGCATGCCTGGCTAATTTTTGTATTTTTAGTAGAGACGGGGTTTCACCATGTTAGCCAGGTCTCAAACTCCTGACCTCAGGTGATCTGCCTGCCTTGGCCTCCCAAAGTGCTGGGATTACAGCCGTGAGCCACCGTGCCCAGCCAAGCCAAGTGTTAATATTTTCTAAGATGTTTTAGGGTTAGCCATATTCCTTTCAACTTTATTCCAGAGGGGTTATCCCAAGGTTCCTAGTTGGAATAGGAACACAGCTTCTAAATCTGAAGGCCTTTCCAGAACCAGTTTGTTCCAGATTGATCTTTCTTTTTCTCTTTTAATATTTCTATTCTGATACAATTGATATATTATAAAATTAACCCTTTTAAAGTTTTTAGATAATTCAGTTGTTTGTAATATATACACCAAGTTGTGCAACCATCACTATTAATTCTAAAACCTTTTCGTTTCCCTGCAAAGTAATGGTGCACCCACTAGCTGTTATTTTCCATTCCATCGATCACCTCACCTCCAGTTCCTTGGGAACCACGATCTACTTTCATACTTATTCTGCGCATTTCATACAAACGCAGTCATATTACATTTGGCTTCTAGGTTCACTTTCCATAGTGTTTCTATATAGCATGTATCAGTGCTCCATTCTTTCTAATGGGTAGGTAATATTCCATGGTGTGAATATATCACTTTTGTTTACCCATTCAACTGATGGATGTTTGGGTTGCTTCCACTTTGGGACTATTGTGAATCCTGCTATAAATAGTCAAGTACAAGTTTTTGTGTAGACATGTATTTTCAATTCTCTTGGGTATATACTTAGTAGTAAAATTGTTGGGTTACATGTAAACTCTATGTTTAACTTTTTGCGGGACTGTGAAACTATTCTTAAAATGGCTGCACCATTTTACATTCCTACCACCAATGTATGAAAGTTCTAATTTCTTCACATCTTTGCCAATATTTGTTATCATCTGTCTATTTTGATCACAGTTATCTTAGTGGCATAATGGGGCAACTCGTTATGGTTTTAATTTGCATTCCCCCCGTGACTAATGATGTTGAGCATCCTTTCGTGTATTTATTGGCTATTTGTGTATCTTCTTTGGGAAAATGTCTATTTAGATTCCTTTCCCATTTTAAAAGCAAGATATTTACCTTTTTATTGTTGAATTTTAAGAGTTCTTTATATGTTCTGGATACTAGACCTTTATCAGATATATTATTTGTAAATTCTTAAGTTGTCATTTCACTTTCTCAATAGTGTCCTTTGAATCACAATACTATTAATTTTGGTAAAGTCCAATTTATTTGTCTTTTGTGGTGTGTGCTTATCATATCAAAGAAATCACTGCCTAATCCAAAATTATGAATAATTTACATCAATGTTGTCTAAAAATGACTACAGAGAGACTTATGGCTTAAAACTAAAAGGATTCAGCAGAATGCTGACTAAAAAACACCAAAAGGAAAGCTTAAGAAGTAGCAGAACGTAAGTTCAGACTTACTTTGGGAACTTAGTAAATGCAGATTCCTGGACTCCACTCCAGAACTACCAAATCATAATTTCTCAGGGCAGGACCCAGAAACACGTGTGGTTTTTTTGTTGTTTGTTTTCTGAGACGGAGTCTCACTCTGTCTCCCAGGCTGGAGTGCAGTGGTGCGATCTCAGCTCACTGCAACCTCCACCTCCTGAGTTCAAGCAATTCTCCTGCCTCAGCCTCTTGAGTAGCTAGGATTACAGGTGTGCGCCACCACACCCAGCTCATTCTTTTGTATTTTTAGTAGAGACAGGGTTTCACCATGTTGGCCAGGCTTGTCTCAAACTCCTGACCTTGTGATCTCCCCATCTTGGCCTCCTGAAGTGCTGCGATTATAGGCGTGAGCCACTGAGCACGGCCAAAACATGTGTTTTAATACTTTCTAGGCAACTGCTATACAGGGAAGAATCTAGGGGCCTAGATTCTGACTGAAAGTATAACAAGAACAGTCTACTAAAAGAACATTTATCTTTAAGAACATGTTTCCACAGTAATGGAAATAAATACTTCACATTTTCACAGAAATACTGAAAAATACACAATGTTTCAGAATCTGTACTACCTGGGCAGATTATTCTGGTATTGAGCACAGGGAGGTTTTCTTTGCTGGCTGCCACAGCTGGACCAGGGACAGAATCAGTTTGGGAATGGCCATGACTTGCCCGGGCATCTGGAGACCGAGGTGCAGTTTTAACTGTTGGCAAAAAGTCCAGATTAAAAAGAGACAATGATAAAGCTATAAAAATAAGCAAGTTCCTATAAATTTAAAACATAAAATAATGTTTAAATCAATCAGTAGAAATGAAAATATCATGCATAGCTATTGTTTACATTTTCTTGAGACTTACATGGAGGGAATCAGAAGTCTTGATTCCTCATCTCAAATAGAAGAAGATCAGTAGAAATAGATGTCTACCATAGTTAAAGGTCACTAATACTCATAATGTGAATATGATCAACTCACACTTAAAGATAAATGAAACTTTTAAAGTCTGCTTATTTTTGAAAATGAAACACATGTGTTATAATGCACCCTACCCATGTAATCCTTTTCTCATAAATATCAAATGAATGATCAAATTTAATTAATGTAATTCCCGGAGCAAACACATGAAACATGATTTAACATTGCCTTCAATAAATGGAAGAGGCTAGGTGTGGTGGCTCATGCCTGTAATCCCAGAGCTTTGAGAGGCTGAGGCAGGAGGATCGCTTGAGGTCAGGAATTGAAGACCAGACTGGGCAACATAGCGAGACCCTGTCTCTACAAAAATGTTAGCCAGGCATGGTGGCATGCACCTGTAGTCCCTGCTACCTGGGAGGCTGAGGCTGGAGTGATCACATGAGCCCAGGAGTTTGAGGTTACAGTGAGCTATGATCACATCACTGTACTCCAGCCTGGGTGACAGAATAAGACTCTGGCTCATAAATAAACAAATAAATGGAAGAAAAATAGCATCTATCTTCAAGTGAAATTAACATATTCTTCCTGTACTTCTTAATTATTTATTCAAAATGATGATTTGCCCAAACAGTTCTATCATATTCCTGTAAAAGTTCAATACATGTGAAAAATTATTCTAAAATATAATTATTCTCAAAGTAAACAACAAAAAGAAAGATTTAACTCTAAACTGAGGCAAGTTAATGCAGAGCAAATGGTACCTTTAACCAATTTAGGAGTTACTGGTAGGTATTTTTAAGAAACAGTAATTCTCAAACTCAATTTTAAAATACTCTAAAACTTAATTATCTTCACTGTCCCTAAAACTAATTACAAGCTAACTATATTAATTTTACACTCTATTCTCTCATTCAAAACCAGTCCCATTGCAGTAAAGTAACAGAACAGCCACCCCTTTTTAAAATAGATAGGACTCCTGGGCTAATTTCTCATAAAAACAACTTTTTGATGTTCAACTCTGACAAAAAGCAGGGAGTGTACTAATGACTAAGACTGATGTTCCATTACAGGTAACTAAATTAATGTTTTCTGGTTCTTCTTAAATAAATAATCTCATCAATCATATTAATATACTGTCTCACATCTCAGACATATGAATTATTACATGACACAATAAATGTGCCTCAAAAAGTAGTATTTCATATACTTCTACTTCTACTATTGCTACTGATTTCCAACAAGTCAGATTATTAGCCAAAATAAAGACCAAATACTGTACCATTAAAGACTTTTCTAAATCTGCGTCTATTCCAGTATCAACATTTACAGCACTATATTTGTATTTTTTAATTTCCTTTACAGGCCACAGTGGAAGTGTCAAGTTTAAGAGTATGGTAAGGTGGGATGATAACCAGTTGGAAAACCATTAAATAAGCTTTGACAAACCAATCCTAACAGCCATCATCTTAGGAGGAATTATTAGCGTATAGTAAGGATGCCATTGTCAGCTCTGCTTTAATCAATACTTTCTAATAGATGAAAATATCTAAGCCCTGCTTATCAAATTCACAGATGAAATAAACTTAAGATGATAGAATCAAGCTTCACAAGACTTCACAGGATGAAATAATGGATCTAAATAAAAAAGATAAAAGTTCATTGGGATGAGTGTAGACTACTATAATTAGGTTTTAAAAAAGAGAAGTCTTGGGTCGTCTTTGTAACATCAAAAATGTCCTGAATGAGTAGTGTACGGGTACCAATGTGCTAATACACCACAGAAAATATCTGAAGAATTTTGTTTAAAAGAGTGCATCACATTTTAAGATAAACATTGACCAAATGGGTGCAACCAGAAAAACAAAAGGTTTAAAATCATCAACTTAAAAACTGGTAGAGAAATTTTAGGGTCAATCATCTGGAAAAGAACATGTAAGGTGAGAGAAGGTCTGACGCCACCAAAGCTGTTTTCGGTATCATTTAAGGGCGGCCACATGAAGAAGAAAAAGAAAGAAGAAAGAAGAAGGAAGAAGAAAGAAGAAGAAGAAGAAGAAGAAAGAAAAGGGGAAGAAGAAGAAAAAGAAGAAGAAGAAAGAAGGGAGGAGGAGGGGGAGGAGGAAGAGGAGAAATAACTCCAAAGGCAGAGTCCTCTTTGATATAGTGAAATGTATATGAAATTGCTCCTTAAACTAACCATAAGCACTACATAAAGGCCAGTAGTTGTTACCGTCAAACTATCACTCATAAAACCTAATAATTACTGTAATCATGGGTAGAAATTTAAGGGAGAAAATAGAAAGCTCAATATAAAGAATGACTTTCTAACAATTAGAGCTGACCATAAGAGGGGGGTGTATTGAAAGTCAGTGGTCCTAAGGCTCGTGGCCATCTGCTTCAAGGGTCCTAGAACATGCCTGCATTGGGTTGTATGCTGAACATGTGAGGTCCATGAGGTCTGATTTCAAAGTCTTTAAGAGTCTCAAGTACAATGAAATATTCTCTCACAGTTAATGTAATTAGTGGCAGCAGCAGCAGCAGTAGCAATAAAAATAACAACAATAAAGATGACAGTGAACACTCAGACAGCACTATCTACCAGACACTATTCTAGGCACTTTACATACAGTAACTTTTCAACCTTCGCAACAACCCAATGAAGTAGGTAGATTATTATCCTCATATGAGAGATGAGAAAACCACAGAGGTTAAGAAATTTGCCCAAGTTTATAAGTAGTGAAAGTAAAAGCAAAAAGTTAATGATTGCAAACATTTTAAAAATTTTTTTGAGAATAAGATAAAAACAGGTATTTAAATTTCAAATAATTTTATCAATTATCTTTCCTTTTACTTACTAAGTTTACATTCTACTTATTTAGCTTCATATTAAAGCTAGAACTCAGCAACAACATATTAATAAACCTACCATCTAATTTTTTTCAAAGTTAACAAGTAATGTTTCAAACACGTAACGTTTAAAATGTACTCACTACTACTAGTTCTGTAGGAAATCGGCCATAAACATGGGGAATGAAAGGTCTTCATCGTGCCAGAGCTCAGGCAGAAAATATTAATCTGATATGGTCAGCTCTCCATAAATTTGATTTTTTTCATTGTATGAAAACGTTTCCTTTTTTATAATTTCAACTTTTATTTTAGATTCAGGGGGACGTGTGCAGGTTTACTGTCTGAGTATACTGAGTGATGCTAAGGTTTGGGGTATGATTGATATCATCACCCAGGTACAGAGCACAGTACCCAATAGTTAGCTTTTCCACCATTCCCACCCTCCCACTTCTAGAGTCCCCAATGTCCATTGTGACTGCAAACAGTTCTGATATAATGGTGCTGACTTTTCATAAGTGCCATGTATTTATTTTTGTGTTGCCTCATCTTCATTAATATTTTAATTTCTGCTTTTATTCCAGTAAGTTAGAAACTTTTCCCTTAGGCAATATAAAATATTAAAAGTATAAATTCATTTTCAATTAAAATCTAAAAGGTAGAAAAATATTTAACATTCTTCAGGCGATTACATATTCCTTTCCTTACAAAAATAATTTCAACAAAGCAAGGCCTGTAATTGGAAGTCCTGTGATTTTAAAGCTTGCTTTAAAGTCCTATGATTTTGAAGCTTAATAAGGACTATCAACCCAGAAGGCTGATTGATGGAACTGAAGGGACTGCTGAATCACTTACATGCCCAATTTTGTGCATTTGGAGCGTTAGGAGAGCTGTAGCTTTCTTACAATTCTCAAAGAAATCTGTGAGCTATAATGGGTTCAAATCAGATGATTTAAGTGTTTCTTTCCTCTTTCCTCAGGAAAACCAACATATTTAATCATCCTTAGTCCTATAATCCTTAGTTTACTGTTACATCTCTAGATTACATGATAAGAGAGGGATGTGAGAGTACTGGACAATAGTCTAATCTTAATTATTTTATTATTCATGAATATCTATCTAAGCATTAACTTCCAAAAAGCCTCTTCAAAAATAAAAATACAAATAGTTTTTTTCAAACTGATCAGCCTTTTGAAAACTAAAAGCAAAATGACATTTTATTTAATTTCAAAATAATTTTTTTCCCGTTTCCTCACCAGTTAGTGATTCTTTGGAACCATCGTCTTTGGCTTCCTCCTTAGACTCATCTGTTTCTGTGCTGTCATAATCAGAGGACTGATTAGCTGGTTCACAGGGGTGAACTGTCGGGTCATCCATAACTTCAGGTAGTAAGAAGACAAACAGTTTGGATAGGTAAAAATAAAGTCCATTAATATTAACATATGCTTAGGAAAGGAAAATTGAAACATATGCTAAAAGAAATTCCAGATTCACAAATAAACACTATTTAGCAATGAACTTGGGGCTGAGGTCTGAAGAACTAAAGATTAAAAACTAAAGTTGCTAAAATTATATTTTTAACAGAATAAAAAAGTAAAGTATAAGATTTTAGAGAATGACATACAAGTTACAACCTATAAAGGGGTTTTTGAACATTAATTATTCCTATTAACATTAACATTCAGACCATAGCTAAAATTCTGAGAAGTACGGATATACACATTAATTAAAACAAGGCAGAGCTTTTATAAGCTCTTAATAAAGCAACATAAACATCTGGGAAATTAATGTTAAGAAAATAGTTTCTGGCAGGGTGCAGTGGTTCACGCCTGTAATCCTAGCACTTTGGGAGGCTGAGGTGGGTGAATCACTTGAGCCCAGGAGTTTGAGATCAGCCTGGGCAACGTGGTGAAATCCCACCTCCACCAAAATTACAAAAAATTAGCTGGGTATGGTGGAGCACATCTGTGGTCCCAGCTACTGAGGAGGCTGAGGGAGGAGGATAGCTTGAGCCTGGGAGGTGGAGGTTGCAGTGAGCTGAGATCACGCCACTGTACTCCAGCCTGGGCAACAGAGTGAGACCCTGTCTCAAAAAAATTTTTCTTTTCTATATTTTCAAAGTAGGTTTACAGGTTTGACTTTCTTCAAGAATTCAACAGATTCCAATTAAGTAAACTATATCTAAATTTTTTTCTATGTCATTTAAACTAGTTTTATATTTTAGATAGAAATGTTTCAATGTAACTTATTTCTGATATTTTATTTTATTCCTCACTAATATGCTGATTCTTACTACTACTATTACAATATATAAGACTATGTACAAGTTTTCTTATAATGACTTTATCTTCTATCTTGCCTTAAAGATTTTGTTTTTAAAGAGTGTGTCCAATCTGACCACTATGAAAACTCTGTTATGCTTGCAGTAGAAATGCTGCCAACTTCTTCCAAAGCTTGTTAATGTGTACCTTTTCCAGCTTCCTCGATGACTTGCCTCACTGCTTTCTTTAAACTATTCGCCCGCAACATGATTTCTCTTGGTTTGACGGCTTTCTGGGAAGAAGGTTTGGTAACGTCATCCACGAGCTGTTCTTTGCTTTCACCCAGGGACTCTTCACTGGACGATTCCACAGCATCTTCCTCCACAATGAGAGGGCTGAGGCCAGGGAGAACAGGTGCAGCCTGGGAATCTGTGTGCAAAGCCTGCAGCAGTTGTTCGAGCTTCTCGTTCAGGACTGAACACTGAGAGGAAAATACGGCAATGAGAAAAATATTCAAAAATAATCAAGATCAGCAGACAAAGTACAAGAAATTTTTATAGAGATGTTTTGAAGTGTAATTACTAGAGAGAAAAACACTAAAATTCCCACCTTTAATTTTGTAGATGCTTTGGTTCTGGAAGCTGCTAATTTTAAAACCTCCATTTAGTAGAGATAGACAATGATAATCTAAATTATGGTTTTTGATTTAGAGGGATGATGTCTTTATTGATGTTTACTACATGGAATAATTTATAATTTTTTAAGTTGGCACAATTATTACAGAATTTCATTGATTTGTAATTTCAGAGTCACTCAGACTCCATTTCATGGGGAAAAAAATCTTTACAATGTGTACACAGCTATTTTTCTTAAAATAACACAACAGACACTTTATACAAAGTGATGCTTTATGTAAAAAATTACACAAAATTTGCTATACATTATAACAAAACACTGGATCAACTTTTTTAAAAAAGTAACTGACTTAATGTACCATTCTGAGCATCACAAACGGCACGTCTGGATAGGCCGCAGCAAACTCCCCTTCAAAGCTTTGGTTTGCAAAGGGGTGAACAATGCCTAAGGGATTATTGGCTCAAAGAAAGTGCAGGAAGGAAAAGGCACAAGGATAAGGAGGGAAAAGAAGAGGAATACAGAAAGAAAAGCATGCACTAGGCAAGCCCTTGTTTCTTTCTGCTTTTCTTGTATTACAAGAGGTGAAGAAACATTTAGGACTGAAGCTGTTGATGCTACCCCCAATATACTTTTCATCTCCATAAAATTTCCAGTCCCTTTCCTCCTCATCTATTTGTCTTTGATGATATGCTGAGACAAGATTACAGCAGAAATAGTTTAGAAACAGAAGTATGGCCAGAAAGGGTGTCTATTTTCTGAAACTCTCCACAGAGCAGAAAGACAAGAGAAAAAAGCAGAAAACTTCAAATATATATTTATTTCTATTTTCTTTTCCTTCCACTCAATTTAACTGCCATCTCCAGCACAGATTTGGGGAAGCTGATTCGTTTGCAAGTCCGAGATACTCAAGCCTTTTGTAAGAAGGTCCCTGTTGTGAACTTATGAAAGCAAAGGTAGTAGTTTTTACGGTTCAGTAAACTGTTCTTACTTTAGTTTATAAAAGGGGAAAGAAGGCCGGGTGCGGTGGCTCAAGCCTGTAATCCCAGCACTTTGGGAGGCCGAGACGGGCGGATCACGAGGCCAGGAGATCGAGACCATCCTGGCTAACACGGTGAAACTCTGTCTCTACTAAAAATACAAAAAACTAGCCAGGCAAGGTGGCAGGCGCCTGTAGTCCCAGCTACTTGGGAGGCTGAGGCAGGAGAATGGCGTAAACTCAGGAGGCGGAGCTTGCAGTGAGCTGAGATCTGGCCACAGCACTCCAGCCTGGGCGACAGAGCGAGACTCCATCTCAAAAAAAAAAAAGGGGGGGGAAAGAAATCTCTAAAGAAAAAGGCAATGCAAGAAGCAGCACTCTGAAAGAGACCAAGAATTGTAATGTCTAGGAAATCCAAAGAACCATGCTGGAACAGAGCTGAACTGGGCCCAAATCTGCTTGGAAATGGAAAGCCTTGCTTTCCCCACTGGAACCCAGCTGCATGGGGTCCCCTGTGGTCTGATTGCTATGCATCTGCCCTTCAGTCAATCATGGCCAGGTGTGCTGGCTCACACTTGTAATCCCAGCATTTTGGGAGGCTGAGGCAGATGGATCACCTGAGGTCAGGAGTTCGAGACCAGCCTGCCCAACATGGTGAAACCCTGTCTCTACTAGAAATACAAAAATTATTTGAGTGTGGTGGCAAGCATCTGTAATCCAGCTACTTGGGAGGCTGAGACAGGAGAATCGCTTGAACCTGGGAGGTGAAGGTTGCAGTGGGTAGAGATAGCGTCACTGCACTCCAACCTGGGTGACACAGCAAGACTCTGTCTCCAAAAAAAGTCAATCACTGGGACAGGGATGTGAGTTAGGTTTTCAGCAATGCAGTTTTCCTACATATTAAAGTGTAACAATAAAATAGAATATTTTAAAAAATCCTCAGATCTGATCCAAAGTAATTTTTCTTTCAATTTAAGATGTTTTGGCAGGAAAACCACTTAATCAATTTAGCTCTGAAACACAGCTGAATGTGAGCATTGTGTGTAAACAACTCTCATGCCCTGAAGGGTCCCCTCTTACTTTACTGGCTACGGCATCAGCTACAACGGCATTTTCCAAGGTTTTGTCATATGTCTTCTCTACTTTGGCAACGAAGTCCTTTACAGTTTCACATAGTGTCCTTTGAGGAAAAGAAGTTGTGCAATTTAGTAAGCTTCATGAATTGATTTGCTTTGATTTATGAATATATTTAAAAAGAAACACAATTCAGCAAACTGTCAAATATCTGGGTCATCTGTACATAAATCTACGCTTCTATCTGCTGTGCAGTTTGTCTCACATAAGTTCAAGACATTCTAAGTGATAAATGCATACATGAATAAGCCTTGCTGTATATTACTTAAATTATAGTAATTAATGTTATAACAAGCTATCCTCAAATATTTAAATTAAGTATTTGTAGATCCCATTTAAAAATGATAAAGCATTATCTTGCTTTCTCCACTGGAATTCTAAAGCTTATATATTTTCATAACAGAAATTGCAGTGTCGAACAAAGATAAGATTATCACTTGTCACTGTCAAGCCACTGCTCATCATATGGATATTTTGATTGTTACAGTTACAATATATTATTACTGAAGAGAAAGAGATTGTGCATTATGCTGAAAACAAATCTGCCACTTGAGTTATATTCTCTGTAAATCTATTCATTTCTTCCTTGAGATAACCAATGCGATAACTACAAGACTAATTTAGGTCTTGTTAGTGTCAGCAGTATATGGTTTACTTGTTTGTTTATTTTAATTACATTTGGCTTCTTTGCAATAGAAATAAGCTAAAAGGCAAAATAACTTGAAACACTAACAAAATCTGCCTTTGAAAGGCTTTGGATCTGGATCTGGATCTGGTGTTGGATTAAAAACAACAATCAACAGAATGGTATATGACCAGCTTTTTTAAAGCAAAGGCTTATGCTGATAGAATCAGGCTATTTTTTAAATCATACTATTGCCCTCTATCATTGATATAAATTGAGAAATTTAAATTAAAAAAAGGTTCTAGCAGTTATCTTTTCTATTACACTCACAACTTTCTCTGGTAGTTGAGTGGCAAAATGGTAAATTTCCATATACTTCAGTATTATGAACTTGAGCAATTCAACAGATACAGGACACACACACACCACCACCACCCCTCCCCCAACAGACGCACACACTACCAACCTTCAGATTTATCATCTCGGAAATTGTATTACTTCTAATAATTTTTGTTTTTTTTTATAGCAAACATTTCTAGATTTTATTTGAACAAAAGGTAATATTTTCTAATCCTGAAACTTCCTCGTTGGCTTTTTAAACTCAAATTTCTACAGAGAATCTAGCGTATCATTTACTAGACATGCATTCAAGTACTTCGTGTCAAGTTTTCTTTGATCAAGAACAATACTTCATGGGATTTCTTGAAATATAACACTATCACCAAATCTCTTCTATGCATTTTACTGAAAGCATCTGTAAGATGCGCTACTTTAAGGAAGAGAAGCATTGATGCCTCTTTCTGTAACTCCAAAATAGAGGTTTTTCTTGCCATTATTATAACATCGTCTTGACATAATTTTCTCTTGGTTTGTGAAACTGCATATGTCATATCATTATCAGAACACTTTTGTTGGTATTTTACTCACTCCTAGAGACAGAGCCCTTCAGCCCATCAGCCTAGAAATGAAAAGGGCAGCAGGAGTGCCCCTCCTCAGTGTGCCACGTCACTGAGCCAACAGAGACTGACAGAGACACTATGATCCTGTGACAGTGGTGGCCAAAGGAGCTGAGGAAGGGGCAAGTGAAAGTTAGGAGAGTGCTCGTCACACAAGTGTGGAAAGAATCAGAAGACATGCTTTATCTTATGGCTCATTAAGTTCCATACGCTAGAAGGAATATAGATATTTATATTCTGGGGGAATGAAGTAACCTTTTATTATACCTAAATAGTGAATGTAGAGTTATTAAAACAGAAATAAAATATATTCTTAAAAATAGTATGATTGCAAAGTCCTACCAACCAGAAACTTGCAAATTGGAGAAAAGACAATCTTAAGATGTATTTACTAGAGGAAGACAAAAGATACTCTCCAACTATACACACAGTTTTCTACTTTATGCATAAGACTTCCAGAAAAGATGTGCAAAAGTCAAATAAGTGAAAGTAGAGCACAGATTTTCCCATAGAGATTAAAAAATTCTAAATTCCCAATTATATCTTTAATCAATGTTAGAACTCTAAAAAATAATAAAATGTTTAGAGACAGGGATCTTGCTCAGTTGCCTAGGCTGGAGTGCAATGGTGTGATCATAGGTGACTGCAGCCCTGAACTCCTGGACTCAAGTGATCCTCCCAGCTTAGCCTCCTGAGTAGCTAGGACCACAGGTACATGTCACCACGCTGAGCTAATTAAAAAAGAAATGTTTGTAGAGATGTAGTCTCTCTGTGTCGCCCTGGCTGGTCTCTAACTCCTGGCCTCAAGCAGTCCTCCTGCCTTGGACTCCCAAAGCAATGAGATTACAGAGGTGAGCCACTGCGTAAGGCCTAGACAGAACTTTTGGTATTTCCAACATTTTATTTCTTTAATTTTGTTCTCTTCCTTCAAAATTGAACATAGTCAACTGTGTGAACCAAATACTCAGTTGAGGCTAACAACAGTCCACATTTCACATACCTGATGATTTCCACCATCATCTCCACTATATTACATATGTTAGACCCATACTTCTCATCACTAGTATTAGTACCCTCATTTACCAGCTTTCCACTTAATTTCTGAAAGTATGGGCAAATGACAATAAAATATGCACATACTACACTAAGATAAATCTGGCAATGGTACCCAGACAGAATCATAGATTGGCAGGCAGGGTCATCGTTTGGGAATCTGAAAAATTCATTTTTCATCTAATAAAAAGTTCCAATTTGAAACTGAAGACGATTTAGAAGTATCAGCGCATAACACATAAAAATCTCTAGCTATCTTTGTCTCTAGCTAGATTGTGCTCTGGGGAAATATTTTTAACAACTACCTCCCTTCACTAATTAAATGAGGCAGGTTGGCCTAAATTATCCCTAAAGCAGGTTCCAAATCTAAACTCTATGGTTCTATGACAATGGCGTCAATATTCCTGCTAGTTAGTTATCCCATTTTCTGAAACTTTTGTATACAGAACAAATTGCATTTATTTTAAAACTTGGGGGGTGAGTAGAGTGCATAAGTAAAAATCCTAATTAACTCCAACTGTTAAAGCTAAAAAAGTTTTAAAACTATTGACTAAATAAAAGGAGAGACATATATTGCAGCCAAAGACAACTTACTTAATAACTGGTTTTCATTTTTATTAATAAATGGCATCTATGATTGCTAATTAGAGCTGTGATTCTCAGAAGATAACTCCTATTACCATATCAAATTGATGAAGTGCTAAGGTCAAAGAAATGTTGTTTTAGGTTAACCCATATGTTAGCTATGTTAGTGGAATACAACTTTTCCACTAGCATTTCAACATTTTAAAAATAACTGAAAACAGTTAAGGCTACCAGGAATTATTATTGTATGAAATAAATACAAACATACACAAGAGGGTTAAAACATTTTGCCTTAATGTTGTATCACTGAATAAATAAATGACATTCACAAAATAAGGGAATTCTTTATCTAGGTGGTAATTACAAGTGTGTGTCTGTGTGTGTGAGAGAGAGAGAGAGAGACTGCGTGTACATGCAGTATTTTTTTAATCATTGAGTTGTGCTCTTGTGATTTAGGTGCTTACTGTACATGTCATGCATCAGTAAGAATTGTTTTTTAAAGGGAAACCATTATAGATTTTTTTAAGATTTTTTTTTTTTTTTAAAAGACTGAGTCTCACTCTGTCATCCAGGCTGGAGTGCAATGGTGCGACCACAGCTCACTGCAGCCTCGAACTCTCATGCTCAAGCGATCCTCTCACCTCAGTCTCCTGAGTAGCTAGGACTACAGGCACATACCACCACACCCAGCTAATTTTAAAATTTTTTTGTAGAGAGGGGATTTCACTATGTTGCCCAGGCTGGTCTTGAACTCCTGGGCTCAAGTAATCCTCCCAACTTGGCCTCCCAAAGTGTTGAGATTATAGGCATGGACCACCATGCCTGGTCAAGATTTTTAAAGTCTTAAAGAGATATCACTCAAATGTAGTGTGTGAACTTTGTCTGAATTTTGAACAACTAAAGTAAGTGTGTGTGTGTGTGTGTGTGTGTGTGTGTGTGTGTTTTAAAGACCTTGTCAAAATTCAGACAAGGTTCACAAAAAAACCTCTGAGAAAACTAGGGGAAATGGGACATGGCTTAAGTAATATTGATGGTATTAGAGAATTATGATTAATTTTTAGATTTTTTAAAAGATTATATGCGTTCACACACACATACAGTCAGCCCTCTATATTCATGGGTTCCATTATCTATGGATTCAACCGACCATGGATTGAAAACATTTGAAAAAGAAAACAGATGGTTGTGTCTACACTGAATATGTGCAGACATTTTTTTGTCATCATTCCCTAAACAATACAGTATAACAACTATTTACATAGCAAATACATTCGTTATTATAAGTAACCTAGAGATGATTTAAAGTATGTGGAAGGATGTGTGTAGGTTACATGCAAATACTATGGCATTTTCTATGAGGGACTTAAGTACCTGTGAATATTGGTATCCAAGGGGGTCCTGGAGCCAATTCCCCATGGATAGAGAGGGATGACTATATGCCAAAAGAGTAGTAGAATAATTTTCAGGATGTTCTTAGAGATACTGTAGCAAAATAAAGTAGGAAGCAGATGGCAAAATGTTGATAAATACTGAAACTGAATGATGGGTATGGTGGGAAGTAATTATACCAGTTTTCTTTGAAAATGTCCATAAAAATGAAATTTAGAGATGCTAAGCCACTGCCCATTTGCAATGGCGCATGGAACTCAAAGCTGCACCTCCAGTGTGGCCCCTCTGGCCAGCCAGGCACCTCCAATGAGACCTGCACCCAGGCCAGCACCAGCAGCTCAGCTGCCAGCAGTGGCCCCACCCTCTGCAGTTGAGTCTCCTACTGCTGCACCCTGGCAGCCAGGTCTGATGGTCCAGATGGCAACCACTGCAGCTGGTGTGGCTGCGGGCCCTGCTGTGGGGCACACACTGAGTCAACTATCATGGGAATGGGGGCCTTCGACAGAGGAGGTAATGCTGGGCTCACGAGGCCTGACATCACTTACCAGGAGCCTCTGGGAGACTAGCTGCACAGCAGCAGCAGCCTTGCTTGTGTAAGACAGAACAGTTTCTGGAGCGTGCCCAGAACTAGCGTGACATCAAGCTCGGTGAGGGTTCCAATGAGGTGCTGAAACAGTGCAGACGTGCACATGTACTGGCCTAATCAAGAAGTTCAACTGAAGACACAGAAAATCGGCTTTCATGACCAAGTTAATTTAGCATAAAAATGTAGGTATAAAGTGTGAAACCAGTAGTTAAGGTGAAGCAGTTATGGTGAAGGTATAAAGTGTGAAACCAGCAGTTAAGCCTCTCCTCTGTCATTCACAGCTTCCTTACTTCAGAATTGCAGTAGAAGAGGATATTCTTACTGTGCAGAATTTCATTAAGATGGCATAAAATTTGGGGCTGGGTAAATGTTTGTGTGGCCTTCTTAAACCAGCTGTTGTGATTTTATTGTTCGTGAGATAACTGGAATAAAGTGACTTTCTTCCAAAAACAACAATAATAATAAATAAAATTTAACATATATTGTATTACTAGTACCAAATAATTACATATTGTCTCACCTTTTTTCTCTTCAGCCTCTTTATGGCAAATTCCCTAGAATTGTATCTGGGGTTGTAAAGGCCTGGAAGCACAGACGAGTGAGTGACAAGAGGGGACCCGGATTGGAATGGAATCTGCTTAAGGGCAGGCAAGCTGGTTAGGGAGAAACCCAAAGCTAGGGCTAAGAGCAGAGCCTTAGACAAAGAGTCAGGCCAAGGTCAAAGAAAACATCTGAAATGTAACTGGGTAAAACGTGAGGTGATGATACCATAATTTAATATAGCCCTCTGTCATTATAAGCTCTATACTTATTATATTACTCAGCTTAATTAACCTAACAGTTCCATGAGGGAGAAATAACAGGCCTTCTTTCCATGTCCCCCACAAATAGGAAACAGGACTGAACACTAGAAAAAGAGCTGAATGGAAGCACAATGGCTGGCCCAGGAGAGGTGGGCTACACACTCTGTTTGGTGGGCAGTGCTGCTGGGGTTTTCAATGAATTGTATTGCTTGATGGTGAAATGGACAAATCTCCAGTTTGTCCCAGGCCTTAGCACTCCCTGTTGTCTTTCTCACCCCAGGCCCAGTTCATACATGTAAGTGATTGCCTGGCCCTTGCCCTGTGAATCAAATGTATTTTGATATGACATTTCAGAGGACACTGCTAGAAAAGGTGGAAAGCTGTAATGGAAGCTTTTTTAAGGTATAGCAAGTCATAAGAGAATTATTTTTTGCTTAATATAGTTAAGCAAATATTTTAACTGGCCACTTTTTACAGTTTGGATGTCAGCAAAACCTTTATATTTACTTTCATGTGTTTGCTCACTACCTTTCATATATTTTACATATTTTTAATTAAGAGGAATTCTTGTTAAGAAATTTCCACAGATGCAAACAGGATAATTGTAGTAACCACCCCTTTCTCTCCCTATCATTCTTAATCTTAACACCTTTGTAGTACAACGTTTTTGGCAGTGGAAAACTTTTCTCTAATAAAATCTTTTCTTTTTCTTTTTTTTTTTTTTGAGACAAGGTCTCACTCTGTCACCCAGGCTGGAGTGCAGAGGCGCCATCTTAGTTCTAGTACAAGCTCCACCTCCCAGGCTCAAGTGATCCTCCTACCTCAGCCTCCTGAGCAGCTGGGACTACAGGTAGGCACCACCACGCCTGGCTAATTTTAGTATATATATTTTTAGTAGAGACAAGGTTTTGTCATATTGCCCAGGCTGGTCTTGAACTTCTGGGCATCAAGTAATCTGCCCACCTTGGCCTCCCAAAGTGTTGGAATTACAGGCATGAGCCACTGTACCTGGTTCAAATACAATCTTACACAGAATTCCAATATTAAAATATTAAAACTCTGTTTTGTTGACATTCATAAGTTAGAATTAAATTTTCTCCTTTAAAAGAAAAATTAAGCCATAAAGTTACAGATGACAGTTATAGTCTCCTATTCGACGCAGTTTCCAATTATTTCTGTATTTTATTTTAGTGACATGATTGTAAAGAAATTGTTTTCAATTAAGTAAAAATGGCAGAAGACGCTTTAGTCCAATATTTGCACAAAACAGAAAACTACAGCACTGCCCGCCAAATAGAGTCTGCAGCCCACCTCTCCCAGGCCAACTAGTGTGCTTCGTTTGCCGTAAGCCATTCAACTCTTTTCCTGTTGTGCAGTGTTGTTTCCTATTTCTGGGGGATATGCTGTCAAAAGCAATTGTTACTACATTTGTACTTTTTTCACAAGCAGATTTGTTTATAATGATTCATCTTGTCTTTCCTCAACTTCACTGCGAATTAAGTACATAATATACCAAAACGTGTGTATTTTTTCTTTACCACCACCATTTCCCATTCCTTTTCTTTCCTTCTTCGCCTTTTCTCCTCTCTTCCTGTGTAATAGTAACCCGTGCTTGCTAAGCCAGAATTTGAACGCATTCTTTTGCTTGAAAATTTCAGCTGGTGTCACCCCTTCTTCTAGTCGACTTTCCAGTCTCTTGACATCAGCATAGGATGCTTCAAAACTAAATTCTAAATTCTAGCCAGGCAACATTTGGGATAATAACATCAAGTAGCTTTGGCTCCATGCACAAAATCAACTTCACTAAAATCTGATAACTTTGAATTAAAATCTAATTATTCAATTTAAACATGCTGAGAAACATCATTTTGAAAAATCTCATCATTTTCCTTTTTCTAATGTGATGTAAACAGTTCCTAAATAGTAATGTTTATGGAAATAATGAATTATAATGAAATGTGTTTTCCATATTATAAGTAATCATAAACATGTCCTTAAATATTTAGGTTAAACTCTAAATGCTTCTTACACCTTTTTGATAAAAATATTTCACATTAAACATAAAAAAATACCCTGTAAGTATACGCCATTGCAAATAAGATGCTAACATGATTTTTAAAAATCAATCCAAATTTAGTATATCTAATTTTATAAGCTACTTCCAAGATATTTTTTGAGAATAAAACTCACAAAGAAATGGCCTAAATGGTAGGAGCCAGCTATCATTTCATTTTCACCATATTTAAAGACTTAAAACCCACAACTCACTTGGCAGATGATATGACCACTGCATGTTCATCAGAATTGAGGATTTTTGTAAGATGCGTTGCAACTGAGTCTTCATAAATCGTCATCTGAAAAAAGGAAAAAAGAAAACTCTACACTGTATTATTGTTGCTGGCATTTACACAACTCACTTATTGCTGCTCCAGAAATGGAGCCCTTCATGACATGTGTTAGGCAGGGCAATGGCTATAATGAAATATATGAAAGAGTCATTATGCAAAATAGATAAATATTTCCTTTTGGCAAAAGGCTTTCAGTTTCTAGAATTCTTTAATTTATATTCTTACAGAAATCCATAAAAACCCCTTTACAAAATTTTTTAATGTAAAAATATCTCCATATAAAAATAATTCCTACAAAGTAGTACAATAAAAGTCAAAAAAATCTAGTAAAAATTGGGCAAAAGACTAGACATTTAAATATCAAAATATCCAAATGGCCCATAAACTGATGAAAAGATATCCAATCTCAGCTATCAGGCAAATGGAAACTAAAACCACAACACAGTATCACCATACAGCTCCAAAATGGCTAAAATGAAAACAACTAGAAAATGGCAAGTGCTAGCAAGGCTATGGAGCTACAGAATTCTCATATGCTGCTGATGGGAATGCAAACTGATACACTTTCACAAACGATTTGGCAGGGTCTCTTAAAGGTGAACATATGCAATGATATCACAGGACTCAGAAATTCAACTTCTACATCTACACCCAAAAGAAATGCAGAAGTATGTTCACCAAAAGACATGTACTAGGATGTTCACAGCAGCATTCATCTAATAGCAGAATGGAGTGAAAGAATCCAGAAACAAATGAAAGCACACAAAATGATTATATTTTATAAAGTACAAAACAGATACCAATCTATGCTATTAGAAGTTAGCATAGTGATTATTGGGGTAGGAGGCGGGGGTCTTGACTGAAAGGGAGCATGAGGGGGCTTAGGGGGAACTTGAACACTGTCGGGTGGCCTGGCAAAGATTTGTTTAGTTTGTAAAAATTTACCAAGCTATACATTTATGACCTGTGCACCTTTCTGTATGTATGATTCAATAAAAAAAGTTTTTTAAAATGCTGAATGCACTTTCATATAATCATGTAAATAAATATTTCTTTTAAACAATAGTCAAAATGCCAAAAGCATCCATAATCACTTCTCTATTTGACTCAAACTTTAACATTCTGTTGAAAGAACACATACATTTTCCTAATATGTAAAAATGTATACAATATTTAAACAGCCTCATATTCAGAGCCTTACATCAAATGTATGCCTCAAATAATATTCCATTTCACACAGCTCAACATTTTCTAGCATAAATGATCTGCTCTAGGCAAGCTGGCCACCTATGCTCTTCTGCCTGACTCAGGTATCTTTTCATTACTTGCAGCAATCAGCCTCAGTTCAGAATCTTCAGTTAAGTCTGAATACACCTTCCCCACAAAGCCTTCCTGACTAGCCTCTTCCCAAAAGAATCACATTCCTAATTTACCTTCATTCCACCAGTGGGTATGTTACTCTTTCAAATGTATGTTACTCTTTTAAATTTCTACCTTCCCTCCTTCAAAGGCAGACCACTACAGGAAAGCAATTTTACATTAAAGAAAGGAAGGCAGGCCAGGAGCTCCTAAGTTACACATGATGTTGTATAAGATCCACTTCATTGACCTCTTAGTTTAAACACTGAAAACTGTATCTTTACAGCTAGGATCAGAAAAATGAAAATAGATCATCTAAAAATAAACTTTAAAATTTGAAAAAATAAAATGTTCTCCAGAGGTTGGTTTTATTTTTCTTCTCTGCAGGGTAGAAAATATTTTACGGGATCATTAATGCCATTAACACATTTATTAATGTCAGTTGTTTAATGGATTAATTAGTAACATTTGATTAATGCCATTTGAAACTTATGTTCAAAAAATCCAACTTTTTGTCCATTAAAAATATTTGAAGATCAAAAAATACAACTTCTCTCAGAGGAAAATAAAATAGCCTCTATGTCCAAAGATAAAATTATAGATGTAACTTATTAACCTATTATGCAGTCACTTAGCAGCATCAGAAAGGTAAGTAATAAGAGTTAACATTTTGTATGTGTAGCAGGCACTGTAATTAAGCACTCTGTATACATTTACCCCTTTGTCCTGTTTTATAGCCAAAGAACCCGAGGCTTGTTGAGTAATGTGCCTAAGACCCACAGCTAATGACATATAGAAAAGCTAAGAAGAAAGACTTAGTCTACTTTTATCTCAGTTTTCAAGGTAAAAAAGTCACACACAGTAAAATGCATTCCTGGTGCCAGCCTAGTTCAGGGTCTAGCCAGGGCCATTCAGAACACTCATTTAATCTGTTATCTTAAAGTATGCTATCCCTTTGTTACAAAAAGAAGTTTATTTTTAAAAAGCAAAGTTTCATTTAAAACTCTTTTGTACAAAAAAAGAGATTTCCTTCATATCTTTAGAATTGTACCTCATATTTAGTGATTATACATAAATGATAAAAGTAAATCATTTACTGTTATTTTATATGCTAGAAAACAGACATTTCTGAAGTAAATGGAAGAAAAAAAATTCTCCTTTTCATCTTTTTTGGAAAGAAAATTAATAACATTTACAAAAATACTGTTATGTTAAAGGACTGGTTTCTATAAAAATGCGTTATGTTTATGGAATCACATAACTAAAAATGCTGCTGAAAATCAAGTGGTAAATATATTAATCTTTAATAGTGACATCTCTGGGTGGTAGGACTACAGGTGATTTTATTTTCTTTTTCATATAATTTGGTATTTCCCGAATTTTTTTAGAAGCAGTTTGGCTATCAGCAGTTTTTATGTCAGAAAATGTTTTAAAAATACAATTAGCTTCTCTAAGAAACAGCCCCATGTTTGTAGTTATCATTCCTTGCCTTAGTTTTGACAAGATCATAATTTTCTTAATGACAAAACAAAGATTTCAACTGTGAAATAAACAGATGAATTTTCCTGGAGGGAAAAATAAGCTAGCATAGATCAAATGGTCTTAATGTGTCAGAGAATAATCCTCTGAAGGTCAGGTTCTGTTTTAAATCTACACTGCTTTGAGGTTTAATCAGAACATTGACTCTTTAAAAACATTAGTCATTTATGGTCTGTAGTAGAGATGGAATTAAGTGGTCTTTCTTCCTTTAACTATATCAACAGGCTTAACCCAGAGACCTGTCTTGCTGTCCCTTCAAAAGAGTAGGGGCCAGCCACAGTGTCTCATGCCTGTAATCCCAGCACTTTGGGAGGCTAAGGCAGGAGGATCTCTTGAGACCAGGAATTCAAGGCTGCAGTGAGCTGTGTTTGGATCATTGCATTCCGGACAGCCTGGGCCACAGAGCAAGACCCTGTCTCAAAAAGAAAAGAAAAAGAAAAGAGTACGCAAAGCAAGCAGTAAGAGAGAAACTGTATAATATTCTGGCCATGAGTATTGGTGTGTCTGGAGACTGTTTAAAGAAGCTAACATCTGATAACCAAACAATCTAACGGCCAAAGTAGAAGATGAATAAACACTAACAGGAAACATCAGCTGGCCTTCCTGGAGCTCTCCCGACACAAAGGAAACGGGCAGGTGGAACAAGAAGGGAGGATTATCTGGACAGGAGAAGAGATGCTGCTTTACACATCTGTTATATCATTTAACTCCCAAGAGTTTGTAGCCTCACTTTACACAAGAAGAGGCCCAGGAATGGGAGTGACTGGGCACTCCCAGTGTGGGTGGTCATGGAAGGACTCTAACCTAGATTCAGGATTCTTCTTTCTGGGGGACAGGACGAGAGGTAGTCAATGAGACCATACCCCCAAAATAAAATTAAGTTAACATGCTACCATATATTAGGAGTACATTTTCACATTTTGTTGTCCAAGATACCCACCCCCATTTCAAATGATAGGTAAAGGGTTAAGTCTTACATAAAATTCTTCAGATGCTTCTGGAGGTCCTGGAAGTAGGGAAGCTTTTGGTGGCAATTTGAGTTCATATGTCATTATACTCCACCTAAAGGGAGAAAAACTCTGGTCTAAGATTTCCTTAAAATTGGATAAACTGTTACCATCTCATACATACACACACACACACATACACACACACACACATTCATGAACTATGGTTTATTTTATCTTAAAACAACCAAAAATGGGAAAAGAGATCACATTTCAGTAATCTGATAAAATGTTGAATTCATAATTTATGATGTCCACATCTTACCATTTCTCCAATTAGTGGCTTCTAAATGTTTTAAGACCCATAGCCCACAATAAGAAATCCACACTTGTTACAACACCCCCACTTCTTCACAGGTACAATGCATTCTGACTTTTCCATTCTTTTCTATTCTATTTTAAAAATAATGCTCATTGCAGTTTACTAATTAGGTTATAAAC
>NW_012101443.1:4628790-4638005 GCF_000951045.1 Mandrillus leucophaeus
ATGCCACCTCAAGTTGATCATATTTTGATATCTGTCTTCTACTGACATTGGGGGATGAGGAGTGACTGGTTACTGAGTCCTGTTGTTTCTTATACCCAAATTCTAAACACCTCCTCCATAACACTCAGGGTATACATTGTAGTTTCTTTTTTATTACATGGACATTCAGAGAGAAAGCAATTAAGAGATGTAATCAAGAACAGCATAAACACAATGATACTCCCTTCATTTGAAGCTATCTTCCTAACACTTCCCTGTCCCTGGGAAAGGACTGCTTATATTTTAATATATGTAGTTCTTATTGGATCAATGCATTCTTAATATATATGTTTAAGAGGAGATATTCTAACAAATCTAACGTTTATACGTCCTCTTCAGCTTTTTGGAAACCACACGATGACAGGAGGCTACCTAATATACTCATCAAAAGGTCCCCTACAAAATGAACTATTTCAGTTTTCTGACTTGAACTGTAATTAAAAGTAAATAGTAGTAACATACCCTTCTATATTTAAAATAATGAGTTCCTCAGACTAGTGTTTTAAAATTCATTCATTTACTATAAAACATCTTTATTGAGTATCTTCTCTGCGATAGGCCCTGTTCTCCATCTGAGGTATTAACCAGTGGACAAGATCAGAAAGGCTCTGCCTTCGTGGAGCTTCTAGTCAGTACAATTTATTAATGAATATTTATTAATAAATCATCGAAAAATGATTTCAGTATGCCATTTTCCATCTAGTTGTAGAAAAGAATTCACTTTTACCTGTCCAACATTTTGGTACTGGCTCGTTCCAGTTTCTCTAGGATCTGAGGAAGCTGGGTGTCGTCGTCATATGAACCTCCCCAGCCAAGAACTCGGGCAAGGTCATTTCCTGTACCCAAAGGCAACACTCCCAGCTGACACTGAAAGAGAGTACAACAAGGTGACTTTCAGACAAGTTGAGAAATAGGGACTACTGCATTTCTGCACCTCTCGTAAGTATGTTAGTATGCGTTCATGTTAACTAGCAAGTAAAAGAATTAGCACTCACCTGTTTATTCAAGTTGAGCTTATCGATTTCTGACAAAACCCAACCTACACTTCCATCGCCTCCACAAACAAGAATCCGGAAATTGTCAAACTTCTGAAATAATCTTAAACTGAAAGCAAAAAGGATTTTATTTTAGTATAAAGAAATAAAAATCACTTTCCTCAATTCTTTGCTATTCTCTATGTTTTGAGGATCAAATAAATATATTTGAAAAACTCATGTAATTTAGAATAGTAAACAATTACTTTTTAACTTTTTTTTTTTTTTTTTGAGACAGAGGCTCGCTCTGTTGGCCAGGCTTCAGTGTATTGGCATGATCTCGGCTCACTGCAACCTCCGGCTCCTGGGATCAAGCGATTCTCCTGCCTCAGCCTCCCAAGTAGCTGGGATTACAGGGGCCCACCACCATGCCCAGCTAATTTTTGTATTTTTAGTAGAGATGTGGTTTCACCATGTTGGCCAGGCTGGTCTCGAACTCCTGACCTCAGGTAATCCTCCCACCTTGGCCTCCCAAAGTACTGGGATTATGGGTGTGAGCCACTGCATCCGACCCACTTGTTCTTTACAAACAGTAAATTAATAAAGGAAACACAGGAATAAAATATTCCTATGTTTCTAATAAAGGTCTTAAGTTTCTGAATCCACTTTGATTTGTGTGTGTGTGTATTTTCTTTTGTTTTATTTTGATTTTGCGTACCAGTAGGTATTCAAGGAATTTCACCATGGAGGTGCTGTTCCTTGGCTAACCACCTGGAGAGGTGACTTTTTATTTTTATTTTTTTAAAACTTTTTTGAGACAGGGTCTCACTCTGTCGCCCAGATTGTAGGGCAGTGGTGCAATTGTGGCTCACTGCAACCTCCAGCTCCTGGGCTCAAGTGATCCTCCCACGTAGGCCTTCCAAAGTGTTGGGATTACAGGCGTGAGCCACCTCCCCTACCTGAGAAGTGAATTTCTATAGCACACAAGGGCAAAGCACATACCCAGGGTACATGAAATGCCTAACAGTAGGGGAAGTGGTCTTTACATTTGCAACAAAGAAAGCATTTAAATAACCCCTTTTGTTTGGTAATCACAGAATTGGACGGTTGCCTGGGAAGTCACCTCCAGGCTCATTTACAAATAATGGTGATTTTATTTATTTATTTCCAATCTTTTTTCCCCAGAGTTAGGTACAGTTGACAAAAAATTGTATATATTTAAGGTGTACAATTTGATGTCTGGATATATATACACCACAATCAAGGTAATTGGCATATCCATAGGTACCATTTCTCTTTTTCGTTCCTTTTCTTCTTTTAACCTCCAGATTGTTTTAAAGGCTGGAGGCTGAACCCAGAAGCACATAAGATTAAAAACTTTTATGCACCCAAGCTACTGTAGTATCTCTCTCACGTAATTTCGGATAAACAGAGACGAATGTTCTACTTCCCAGCTCTCTTTTTAAATATTCTGTCAACAAAAGAATCAACTATTACAGTATTACCTTATGACAGGCAGGGTTACAATTAATGAGGTTATAGCCCATCTTAGAGTAATTATATTTCAGATTGGTGGCTCCCTGATGAAATTGTGTTATCTTCGGGAAGAGTTCCACAGATGACTAATTCTATCAAAGTTGTTTTGATTTATGCCACCTCAAGTTGATCATATTTTGATATCTGTCTTCTACTGACATTGGGGGATGAGGAGTGACTGGTTACTGAGTCCTGTTGTTTCTTATACCCAAATTCTAAACACCTCCTCCATAACACTCAGGGTATACATTGTAGTTTCTTTTTTATTACATGGACATTCAGAGAGAAAGCAATTAAGAGATGTAATCAAGAACAGCATAAACACAATGATACTCCCTTCATTTGAAGCTATCTTCCTAACACTTCCCTGTCCCTGGGAAAGGACTGCTTATATTTTAATATATGTAGTTCTTATTGGATCAATGCATTCTTAATATATATGTTTAAGAGGAGATATTCTAACAAATCTAACGTTTATACGTCCTCTTCAGCTTTTTGGAAACCACACGATGACAGGAGGCTACCTAATATACTCATCAAAAGGTCCCCTACAAAATGAACTATTTCAGTTTTCTGACTTGAACTGTAATTAAAAGTAAATAGTAGTAACATACCCTTCTATATTTAAAATAATGAGTTCCTCAGACTAGTGTTTTAAAATTCATTCATTTACTATAAAACATCTTTATTGAGTATCTTCTCTGCGATAGGCCCTGTTCTCCATCTGAGGTATTAACCAGTGGACAAGATCAGAAAGGCTCTGCCTTCGTGGAGCTTCTAGTCAGTACAATTTATTAATGAATATTTATTAATAAATCATCGAAAAATGATTTCAGTATGCCATTTTCCATCTAGTTGTAGAAAAGAATTCACTTTTACCTGTCCAACATTTTGGTACTGGCTCGTTCCAGTTTCTCTAGGATCTGAGGAAGCTGGGTGTCGTCGTCATATGAACCTCCCCAGCCAAGAACTCGGGCAAGGTCATTTCCTGTACCCAAAGGCAACACTCCCAGCTGACACTGAAAGAGAGTACAACAAGGTGACTTTCAGACAAGTTGAGAAATAGGGACTACTGCATTTCTGCACCTCTTGTAAGTATGTTAGTATGCGTTCATGTTAACTAGCAAGTAAAAGAATTAGCACTCACCTGTTTATTCAAGTTGAGCTTATCGATTTCTGACAAAACCCAACCTACACTTCCATCGCCTCCACAAACAAGAATCCGGAAATTGTCAAACTTCTGAAATAATCTTAAACTGAAAGCAAAAAGGATTTTATTTTAGTATAAAGAAATAAAAATCACTTTCCTCAATTCTTTGCTATTCTCTATCGGTATTCATATTCAGATTAAATATAAGAACTCCTACTTACATGTTAATTATACCATAAACATTCATTGAAGTGTAATTTTAACTCAAGAAAACTTCTGAATCATAAGGAGGAAAGGGAATGATAAGTAGAAATGAAGATAAAATTAGGAGGAGTGGGGGTGAGAAATGAGAAAACAAAAAAGAAGCAGAGACCAGGAAAGATAAAGTAATACAAGATGGTGAAAGTAGTGGTTCCTCTCTTTCTATTACAAGAATAAATTCTTTCCTTAAGAATTACAAACCATGGGTAAGAAATCTACGGTGCTGAAACTAACGAGTGACGCTTCGGCAGTTCCTAAAGACACCAATCACTGTATTGCTCTCAGGACTCCCAACTGGCTTTTTCTCCTCTTCTTCTCCTATTCTCAGGTCCATCCTTCTGTTTTACCTCATCTCAACTTTTGACACATCCCATCTCCTAAATGTACCCTTGTACACTTACTTCACGTATTGTGGAAAATCTGATAAAATATTAGAGGGACAACCTCAGGAAGTTTCACCAAGAGAGGTCCTTGGAGCCTTCGAGGACAAATGGGAAAAATAAATCAAGACTACAAGATAATGGAACTATAAAGGATTATAAAATGGATGTGTTAGAAAGGGGGACAAAACTACCCTAGCATGGCAGAGACAAAGAAGGTGAGAAGAGGAAACTCTAGCACCTCAGCAGAGGAAAGGAAGGGCGGTACACGTAGATAAGGAGGAAGCTGGGTATAAATGAACAAGACCGACATCCATGTGACCAGAAGGGCCTGAGACTTAGCAAGATAAAGGCAATGGAAGAGGGAAGGAAAACTCAGAGGCCAAAAGTGAATAGAGGCACCAAGAGAGAAGGAAGGAGAGAAACAGAGAAGACAGACGAAAGTGTCACATTACAAAACACAAAATGCCTTTTCAGGCACTGGTATCGAAAATCCCATTTCTACTTCTGTGTTCATGCTTTGAGGTAACGGTGGAACCCAAGAGAAAAGCTGAGTTGCCATAAGTAAATCACACAGAGGTTTGAAGGCCCCGATTCAGAAGACATAATATCGCCTCTTAAGAAAAATCATATGCATACCCTAAAAATGTACTGAAAGTGCCAAAAGGTATATTTTCCCTCAGTGAAAATACTTAGTTCATTTTATCTTACAGATTGTAAGTTATATGACATCCAGAAAGCTGAAAGGAATCATCAACAAAAGTATTTCTTTGTCATTTACATGAACTGAGTCTGAGATCCTTGAAGAACTGCCCTTGACAGCCATGAGAGTCCCTGTACTTTGGTTTAAAAATTGATTATTTATATTACATATAAATCAATATCAGCCTTCCATGCAAATCACTTTCTAATATTACTTTATATTTCTATATTTATGTAAGTTGATCTTTCTTGGAGCTAAAGAAACTGTTAGTATTGTTTGATGTAGAATATATTGTAAAACATTTTCTAAACAAATTTTGGAATTGAGAAATTTCAATAGAGTTTTGGAATTTATACAAGACAGTTGTCTAACTATCCAAAAGGTTGTGTTAAAACTTATAATTAGAGCTTTAAAAACGAGGGAGGGATCTAGAGGAATCTATAATTTTCATGAGCTGAAACACCAGACACATTTAACACCTAGTCCTACATTGTATTTAAATAAGATTTATCAATAAGCAGTTACCCTAAATGAGGACCTCCATTCATTAAATCAAACACCTGAGCCGGATTTAGCAACTGTTTAAAGCGACGAAGGAACTTTACTCCCTGATTATCTCCACTCT
Organism: Mandrillus leucophaeus; assembly: GCF_000951045.1. Lineage (NCBI taxonomy): Eukaryota > Metazoa > Chordata > Mammalia > Primates > Cercopithecidae > Mandrillus > Mandrillus leucophaeus. The sequence continues at coordinate 4,634,459 of NW_012101443.1, forward strand.
TAGAATTGACAAAAACCAATAGAGGACTAACACAGAACGAAAATGTTGCTCTACAGAAACCTGTGAAAAAAACACAATACAAGATCAATACATACGGCTTTCTCTTTTAAATTATTAGCAAACTTTCAGATAAAAGAAAATAAATGTATAAAAACTGGAGCATTAAGTTATAATTTAGCTCTCCAAATAGAGATAGGTTAACTATTTACATACAAACCTATATATTTGTATGCAATTCTTATGTTTATATTCAATATTTCAAAGTATTTTAACTGCTCCTTTCTGAAGTCTGAGAGAATATTTTAAAATTTATAGTAAACAAAATCAGGGCCTAGGTTGGGGGAGAGGGCTGTTAATACCATAGGTTTAAAAAAAGTCACATATTTTGCGGTTTATAAACTTACATCTTCAGGTTTATAAACTTATATCTAAGATATCTATTGGCATAAATTAAATGAAAAGTTTGAAAAGCAAAAAGCACGATATCAATGCAAGACATTAATAATAGCACAGTCCTCCCTACGTATTCTTGGGGAATTGGCTCAGGAGTCCCACGAATATCAAAATCCACAGTTGCTCAAGTCTGTTATATAAAACAGCATAGTATTATACATGGTTTTACCATATTACTTTGTAATATGGTTTGCTTAGAAGGAAGTAATTAGTATGTAATCTCAAAACCAGTGTCGTAGAGGGGTTCCTCAGCACTTTACAGTTAAGTTTACAGAAAAGTGCATTTATAGGAATATAAATTCCTACAATGAAATTACAGAAAAACAGATTTTAATAACAGCCATGCTAACAGGCAGTTTCAATTATAGAGGAAAAAAACACTTATAAAAATTAACCTTTTCAGATTGTATTACAGTACAGAGTAATGATCTTATTTTATTTACTAAAACAGAAAATCTAAAAGTCTTATAAACAGTAATTTCGCCAATGTGTTAATAGGTATTCTACAACTTTCACTTAAATATATTCTTTTAAAAATGGAATGTACTTTCAGCAATTGAAATGGAATTATTTTAGAAAACCTGACTACAATAGTCAATGACAGGTATAGTTATTCTAGGAAAAGAAATATATATATCAATATTAAATATACCAGAAATATACATACTTACACTACTGCTACATACCATCGGAATCAGTGCTGTTTAGCGCAATTGGAGGTATGATAGATACTTTACATTGACCAAGTGGACATATTGGATGGTATAAATCTTTGCAGGCAGTGTGTACCTAATAACAAACAAATATACCTTCAAGAATCATAAAAACAATGTTTTGCCATTACAAATCACATCTAAGGAACTGATAATCTAGAATCAACTGTACCACAAAATATTCAGTAATTCATAAACTACTTTAAATGGTATAATATTTGTACTTAAGGAAATGACTAAACATTTTAGAAATGGATATTTGATTTTGGTCCATGCAACCAATTCTTGTAATTATCTCAGAGAAGAAAATATAGTTAATGAATAATTGGTGAAGGCAAGAAGAGAGGAAGAGAAGAGACCAAGTGCAGAGGAAGGGAGGCAGAGAAGAGAAAAAGAAGAGGAAAAGGAAGAAGAAGGAGGGAAACTAACCAGTGTGTTAATATCATTGCCCATAAAATAAATTGATGACAGAACATTTATTTTGTTTTAATAAAAATTCTTATAAAATTTAACAAAGATAAAATCTGTAATGTGCCTGCTTTTTCTGCAGTAATCCTATAACTTTCTATTCACATTTCCCTATCATTAAAGTTACAAGTACACCCATGTTTATTTTCTCAGCTGCACTGCTGCTCTGTAAGGTAAAGGAAAGTGATGCCCATCACAGGCACCTAGTAAATGTGCTTTCAGTAGAAATGAGTTTCATGGTCATGCAAGGATATGTTTTGTTCTCTATTGAGAAGAAAAGCAAGGATAACTTATTAAGCAGGACCCTGGCAACTTAGGATACTTTGTGTACTTGTCTGGAAAGCCTTCTAAATGTTTTAACCAGGAAAAGCAGGCACTTTTCATCAAGTTCTTATTTAATATGACTTTATTTTATTAGTCCTTTTAGAAAACTGGCATAATTAAACCTGTATTTATCAAACTTTTGGGAGAATAACTAAAATTTAATAGTAATTCTAATTCTGGTGATGACCTGTTTTTAGACTGTTTCCTATTATGCTTTACAATAATTAACAATCCAAATGCATTTTAGAAAAATTAGCACACACAGATAGCTTTAAAAGTAATTTTAAAATGTATGAGAACCATGGGGCAAAACAGAAAGGTATTTATAATAATGGTAAATAAGAAAAGCACATGATCAATTTATGTCTTCACAATTTTTACAGAAAAGGTAAAACTATGTCCACAGACCTGGATGACAGTAGGAAAAATTATAAGTTGATTCATTAGGCTTGTAGGGCGATAGGCTTCTTGATTTTGTTTGTTTTCTTTTTTTACTACACAGACTATGTTTTAGGCACTAGATATCCTGCTATTAGAAACTCATGTTTTTGTTTGTTTGTTTGTTTGACATGGAGTTTCACTCTTGTTGCCCAAGCTGGAGTGCAACGGTACGATCTCAGCTCACTGCGACCTCCGCCTCCCGAGTTCAAGCGATTCTCCTGCCTCAGCCTCCCGAGTAGCTGGGATTACAGGCACCTGCCACCACTTCCAGCTAATTTTTGTATTTTTAGTAAAAACGGGGTTTCACCATGTTAGCCAGGCTGGTCCTGAACTCCGGACCTCAGGTGATCCACCCGCCTCGGCCTCCCAAAGTGCTGGAATTACAGGTGGTCATGTTTTTTATTTTTTGAGATGATGTTTCGCTCTTGTTGCCTAGGCTGGAGTGGAACGGCGCAATCTCGGCTAACTGCAACCTCCAACTCCCAGGTTCAGGCAATTCTCCTGTCTCAGCATCCCAAGTAGCTGGGATTACAGGTATGCACCACTGCATCCAACTAATTTTTTTGTATTTTTAGTGGAGACGGAGTTCCACCACATTGGTCAAACTGGTCTCGAACTCCTGACCTCAGGAGTCAGCCTGCCTCAGCCTCCCAATGTGCTGGGATTACAGGCATGAACCACTGTGCCAGGCCAGAAACTCATGTTTTAAAGGCAAAATAATATGTAAACAGGCAAATGGTTGTGTATAGGAAGTGCAAGACTAGGGGAGGTGCTATAAGGTGATGGTAGCTCAGAAACCAGCATGTCGAATTTACACAGGGTGGGGCAGGAATGATGTCACAAGGTGAAATTTGAGTTTGCCAGGAAAAAAGAGAAAAGACATCCTACCTTCTACCATCTGTAATACCACTGCTGTTCTAGTTAAGATAATGTTTAAATGTTAGGGGTGAATAGAATGAGCAAGTAATAAACCTAATTAACTCCTGCTGTTAAAGTTAACAGAGTTTAAAAATTACTGACTTTTTTTAAAGTAAAGATACACATATTGCACGTAAAGAAAATTTACATAAAATCTTTCTAAAATAATTCATCACACATGATGTGTTTTCTTTCTTTTTTTTTTTTTTGAGAGTGTCACCCAGGCTGGA
>NW_012101443.1:4638055-4638372 GCF_000951045.1 Mandrillus leucophaeus
GCGGTTTACTGTGCCGGTTCTATTACTTATTAGCTATTTAACTTAGATAATGTAAAAACCTCCTAAACCTTTTCACCAGTAAAATGGAGATAGCAATATTAGCTATCTCTAGGAGAAGGGCGATAATTAAATGAGATGCTACCCGAATTAAAACAACTAGAAAGTGCTAGGCAGACAAAACATTAGTTTTTTTTATTTCCACTGTATCCAGAAGACTAAATTTTTGTCTTTGTAAAATAATGCTTTTCTGACCCAACCCACAGTATTGTTTTGAGGATCAAATAAATATATTTGAAAAACTCATGTAATTTAGAATA
>NW_012101443.1:4638422-4651623 GCF_000951045.1 Mandrillus leucophaeus
GGCTGGAGTGCAGTGGCACAATCTCAGCTCACTGCAACCTCTGCCTCCCAGATTCAAGCAATTCTCCTGCCTCAGCCTCCCGAGTAGCTGGGATTATAAGCGCGTGCCACCACGCCCAGCTAATTTTTTGTATTTTTAGTAGAGACAGGGTTTCACTCTGTTAGCCAGGATGGTCTCGATCTCCTGACCTTGTGATCCGCCCACCACGGCCTCCCAAAGTGCTGGGATTACAGGCGTGAGCCACTGCACCTGGCCAATACATTGGAAGTGAACAGTTGAAGCTCTAGAAGTAGAGAAATCGACTTTAATAAATGTACAGGCCAATAAAAATAGCAGGAAAATTTGCTATCAGTGGTTGTCCTCTCAAAAACAAATCTGAGGTGGGATGATGATTTTAAATCTTGTTTATGGGTGGGATGATGATTTTAAATCTTGTTTATGGGAAGAATGAATTCCTTTAAAATAAAAAAATGGCATAAGAAGGTTTCAGGGGCTAGGCTTGCACTAAGATTCTAAAGAGAGACACCTGTTACAGTCTATATACTAGATTAAATGAGGTAAGAGAAAAAGTATTAATAACATATCTAAGGCTAGTAAAAGAGGCAATCAATGAAGAATAACAAAAGCATGAGGACAAAGAGAAGAAACGCAGATTCACCTATCAGGCCTAACTAAAAAGTTGTAGGACTTATTTTCCTTTGGGGCCTATCAGACAATCTCATTGATTAGGAAAGCAATACATCACACATCTCTTACATTTGCTGATCTACACTATACATACCAAAAACAATAGTTTTTCCACACGTTAAAATTTGAGGCTGGCTTCCAAATTTCAGCCAGCAATGTTAAAAGACAAGACTCAAAACCACCAAATAAGTCAGCCCCAGTGCAAGGCAATCACTAGCATCGTAGAACAGCATCGCCCAGTACTAAGATGAACACTCACACCCACGACCTCCTCATCCTGCAGTTTTTCAGTCCCATGCCACTGTCTGCGTGACCTCTTTCCTACTCTGACTGTCCTCACACAGTCCAGAGGCCCTGTCCTCACTGTATCTGGCATAAATAATCAGCTGTTGGCTTCATGCTCAGCTGCATATGTTGTTCACCTCTGTCAGAGAGCACTGATAGCGTTGTAGCAAATTTACATTTTGCATGTCAACCAAAATTCGGTGACACACCAGAGAAGGGCTTTCAGGTAGTAAAACAGGCCTGAATATAGCAAACCACTTCGTTGATAAAGCAAAATGAAAAAAACAATAGAACTATGAACAGGAGCTCTTGAGGCACAGGATATGGAAGAACAAGAGTAAGTTTTACAGGGCATTTGAAACAACGACCAGACTAGGAGGACTATACTGTAAGGAAAGAAGAATGTCACCATGGGGTGCGTATGCGACCAGGCTCAGCTCTATCATAAATTCTTTGCCTTCCCTCTAAGACAGGCGGATGGCAAAGTTAGGGAAAGAAGCTAATTAACAAGGATGAACTGATTCCAAAACCCTCACCATTGTCTTACACCACAGGCATTTCCAATCCTGTAGACGGAGAACACTGCCACACGTTTTGTCGCAGACAGCACACTTGGCACTTACAGGCAGGTTGCCCTCGAGCCACTGGTGAGGCATCGCCACCTGTGGAGAAGGAAGAAAGGGCAGCCAGGTGAAGACTGGTGGACACCAACCTTACCCCAGGGAAGATTTTGAATCATTTCTCACTCTAGGGGATCGGTAGTATATTTCATGCATAGCATTCACTCATTTACCCCACATTTATTGAGCATCTACTATGAACGTTCAAGCAATATAAAAGTAAGGTAAAGGCTTGCCCCTCAGGGTTTAGCTGAGGCATGAAAAGGGATGACAATAAAGTGATTACTAAGTGTTACCAGAAATCCATATGCATGGTGCAATGGAGGCAAGGTTTTGAAAGCAGAGGTGTACTGTTGACAGGCAACCCCAAAGTCTGAAGAGTGAACATCTCAGCTAAGCCTAGGCATCTCAGAGTTCATCAGAGGTCGACAACAACAGCCCAGCACAACGGCCACTTCTAAGCTGTATTCACAACAGATTTCCTTCAAAATCTAAGAACTAAAGGAAGCTATGAAGGATTGAATTAAAAATAAAAACTCGGAATCAACCAAACCTTCTATTAAATCCTAATAATAAGCATTCCTACTTATCTTTCTCAGCTTCCACAAGAGCAGAACATAAAAGAGGAGTTACTGGGAAGAGAGCAGAGACAGAGCAGCAGCTTACGCCATCTTCATCTTCTATAATGTCCTTCCCAATGGAGGCCAGGGTAGTCCATTTACAGTTATTTGTTGCTCTCACTGCACATCTTTTGTGAGCCTTGAATTTACACACTGAAAAAAAAAAAAAGAGCAACTGCTTTTAAGTGGACAAGAACTTTTGGACCAATGATTAAAGGAAATCACAGCATAAAATTTTAAAAGGGAGGGAGGAAGTAGAAGAAAACAAATATATTTAAAAGATTAAATTATTCTGCAACAATAGTGATGGTATTCTAGAAAACAAATATGGCTATGTATTTATGAAGCACTTTTATCAAGCTCTAAGTAGATTGCTACTTAGAGGAACAGAAAAGAAAGAAATGCAAAAGAATTACTGCTGTAGAAGGCAGACAACACGCACATAGGAGAGAGGGAGAGAGGGAAGCAAATAAAATTTGGTAGCAGGTCTGCTGGTGATATCCTATTTTTAAATGTAGGTGCTGATTATATGAATGTGTTCAATTTGTAAAAATTCATCAAGCTGTACATTTCTGGTATTTGTATTTTTCTATACATATAAAATACTGATTATAAGTCTGAAAATGTCAGTACGATAAAGTTGATCCAGAGGGGCTGTAAAGTGCAAGTATACCAATAAGACAGCCCGGCATCATGGAAAATAGGTTGGTGAGGGTCACAAACACGGCCCGATCTTCGGAAAGTATTATGTTGAGATGACCAAATGACAAATGTAAAAAGAAGGGATGATGAAGTGATGCTGTCACTACAGGATTCACTAAATCTCCCCAGCCATATTATCAAAAGGAACTTATAAAAGAGAAATTGGAGGAAATAACTAGGGGGAAAAAAGCAGCCCATATATGGAAAAACAAGTGAACTACAGGTTATCTGAAAAGTTAACCATACTCATGAAAATCGGAATTTGACTATTATTAAACACGTTTATCTCTCTAAGGAAATTATTCAAATATTAGTGGATACTGATATTAAGTCAGTTCCTGACTTCTAGCTAAAAAGTTAAAAGTAGAAATCATTTCAGTGCAAACATACTAAGGTAAGTGTTGCTAAATTTAAATGCAAGGTATCTCCTTTTCATGTGATTTTCTGGATTTCCAAGTCAATCATTAACAAATTTTGTATCACACACCATTCTCTTGAAACTGCCTTAATTTGATATAACATGAACCCAAAAGTTTCAGGTAAAATAACTAAGATGTCTTTAGCCAAATGTTCAAAATGCTTCAGGTATCATGACTAATCTATGTACAAATGGATGGTTAAACTGAGCTGGTTTATCCTTGAAAAGTATTAGTCTAGGCCAGGCACAGTGGCTCACGCCTGTAATCCCAGCACTCTGGGAGGCCGAGGTGGCGGATCACCTGAGGTCAGGAGTTTGAGACCAGCCTGGTCAAAAACGTGAAACCAACGGCCGGGCGCGGTGGCTCAAGCCTGTAATCCCAGCACTTTGGGAGGCCGAGACGGGCGGATCATGAGGTCAGGAGATCGAGACCATCCTGGCTAACACGGCGAAAGCCCGTCTCTACTAAAAAAATACAAAAAACTAGCCGGGCGAGGTGGCGGGCGCCTGTAGTCCCAGCTACTCCGGAGGCTGAGGCAGGAGAATGGTGTAAACCCGGGAGGCAGAGCTTGCAGTGAGCTGAGATCTGTCCACTGCACTCTAGTCTGGGCTCACAGAGTGAGACTCCATCTCAAAAAAAAAAAAACAAAAAAAAAACGTGAAACCCCGTCTCTACTAAAAATTTAAACATTAGCCAGGTGTGATGGTGCATGCCTGCAATCCCAGTTACACGGGATTCTTATGAGACATAAGAATTGCTTGAGCCCAGGAGGCGGAGGTTGCAGTGAGCCGAGATTGTGCCACTGCACTCTGGCCTGGGAGACAGAGTAACACTCTGTCTCAAAAAATACCAATAATAACAATAATAATGATCATTCATACAAATTGGAAATGTTTTGCTTCCCTTCTCTTTTGTGTACTTTGAAAAATTCTTTTCCTTCCACCATTTTTGTTATAAATGAGTGTGTAACTCAAACACAGACTTCATATAGAAAATAATACTTCACTTGAGGCTGGGTGTGGTGGCTCACACCTGTAATCCCAGCACTTTGGGAGGCCGAGGCAGGTGGATCAGCTGAATTCCAGAGTTCATGACAAGTCTGGCCAACATGATGAAACCCCAGTTCTACTAAAAATACAAAAATTAGCTGGGCATGGTGGTGTGCGCCTGTAGTCCCAGCTACCCGGGAGGCTGAGGCAGGAGAATAGCTTGAACCTGGGAGGTGGAGGTTGCAGTGAGCCGAGATCATGCCACTGCACTCCAGCCTGGTGACAGAGTGAGACTCCATCTCCAATAATAGTAATAATAATAATAATAATAATAATAATAATACTTCACTTGAATTTTGTTGCTGATGAATCCTAAGTGTGAAGACACAGCACCATCAGAAGGAAGCTTAGCTTGGTGAAAATTTTTACAATGACTTATTCCCTTTTGCTCTAACATAAGTGATTACTTTAAACTGATTGGTTAGCATCTCTAGGCCTTTTCATCTATTATGGTCTTTGTCAAAAGTGGAGTCCTAAAACTATCTGCAACATATTTCCCAGGGTGCTTTGTAAGTACAAATAAGTACTTGATATTCACAGTCAATATCTGGCTTCTAAGGGGAAAAGCAGGACATAAAAGAGAGTAATGGTATAATTTCAGAGCGTTTTGAAAATTTTGCCATTAAAAATCGAACAGCCCACTAAAAATAAAAAAATCACACTTTTATAATAATAAAGTGCTTCATGTAATGAGCCTTGAAAATTACCAAGTTGCTTAATATAATATAACACTAATAATAAAAGAAATCAGACTGTAATTATGGTAACTAAGAAATGAAAGTGATCAGCACACACCCGAATTTTGTTAACAAATTTCTCCAAACAAGTTATTCTGAAATAAAGCACCTTCCCCTGACCTGTAAAGTTATTGTTTAAAATGAGAGAACTTAAAAAATAGGCCAGGCCTGGTGGCTCATGCCTGTAATTCCAGCACTTTGGGAGGCCGAGGCGAGCAGATCACCTGAGGTCAGGAGTTTGAGACCATCCTGGCCAACATGGTGAAACCTCATCTCTACTAAAAATACAGGAATTAGCTGGGCGTGGTGGGAGCACACCTGTAGTCCCAGCTATTTGGGAGGCCGAGGCATGAGAATCACTTGAACCCGGAAGGCAGAGTTTGCAGTGAGCTGAGATCGCGGCACTGCACTCCAACCTGGCAACAGAGCAAGACTCTATCTCAAAAAACAACAACAAAAAATGCAGACGTAATAAGATTATGATTTTTTATTACAATATTCAGCATTTACTATACTAAATCTCTGTGAGTGTTAAAAATCAGTTAAGTGTCGTGGTTTAATCCCCGCATTTCGGAAGGCCAAGGTGGGAGGATAGCTTGAGCCCAGGAGTTTGAGACCAGCCTGGGCAAGATGGTGAGACCTAGTCTCTACAAGTAATAAATAAAAAAAATTAGCCAGGCATGGGTGGTGCATGCCTGTGGTGCCAGCTACTCGGAAGGCCAAGGTGGGAGAATTGCTTGGGCCTGGGCAATTAAGGCTGCAATGAGCTGTGATTGTGCCACTGCACTCCAGCCTGAGCAACAAAATGAGTCCCCCCATTGCAAAAAAAAAATCATTTAAGATCAAAATTCGTAAGTACCCATGATAACATATTTTGATGCTGTTGATTTTTTTAAAATTATCATTTATCTTTTTTGGTTAAATTATTGTTTAAATAACTGTAAAGGACAATTATGCCCTGAAATTACAATTAATATTCTTAATTGACTTAGGGGATTATTAATAAATTCGATTTTTCTGTCTGCTATTTTTCATTCATATAATATTTTATATATGCAAAGCTTTAAAATAATAACTTTAGTTATTCAATATACATCTAGGAAACAAATCAGTGTGGCTTCATTTTATTGTGGAAATGAGGGTAGAAAGGCTAGTAAATGTAGTGAAGGCTTCATAGATTGGAAGCTGAATTCTATGCTCATACAAAGTTATTCATGTTCACCGTGGAACACATCATAATATTTGCATCTCTTACAATATTTAAAGCCTCTTGTATCTAATGTTTTCAGTTTTATCAAGCAAGCTGCTTATTCAGATTTTAGGGGGTTTTCAAAAGTGTAAGTATGACTTTGATTATGATGAAAATATCCAGAACAACCATATTCTCATAAAATATAAAAAGGCAACTTTTTTATATTTATTAAACCCTTGGGATTTTTAAAGTCTTCTGCGATGGTTCTGAAAATACTAATAGGCAAGATACTGCAGATTTAAAAATTTTTACCAACAAAGGAAATGAATACTAATATATAATTTTCATTAAAAAATGGTTTAATCTGATAATTGAGACTTTTTAAAAAGTCTTGAAAATTATATTATTTATAGAAGAATATAACAAATTTATTTGTTTTGTTTCAGTTTTTTGGAGATGGAGCTTCACTCTTGTTGCCCAGACTGGAGTGCAATGGCCCGATCTCCACTCACCGCAACCTCCAACTCCCGGGTTCAAGCAATTCTCCTGCCTCAGTCTCCCACGTAGCTGGGATTACAGGCATGTGCCACCACGCCTGGCTAATTTTGTATTTTTAGTAGACACGGGGTTTCTCCACGTTGGTCAGGCTGGTCTCGAACTCCCAACCCCAGGTGATCCACCTGCTTCGACCTCCCAAAGTGCTGCTATTACAGGCGTGAACCACCGCACCCAGCCAAATATAACAAATATAAAGACTTTTAAGTTTCTTATTCTCACCAAATAATGTAATTTTCATTTTTCTTTTAAAATGCTTAGAAAAAAATTCAGTCATTCCACTACTGACTCAATTTTTAAATACATATATTTAATAATGTATAACCCTCAAACCAGAAGGGTACCACAGACTGTCTCAGATGTGGTGTCTTTGTAGCATTTTTGGAATAAAGATTTTAGTAAAATCTTTAAAATAATACCATATAATATTACAGACCTGGTAGGAGTTATTCGGCTCTATGTGAACCCTTTTAGATTACTAAAGTCATCACAAAGGCCAATCAGATCTCTTTTGCAATCATTCTTTAAGTCTAAAAAGAAAGCTTTAATGCCTTCTCCAAATTTTCTCCTTCATGAATTTTAATGCATCAAGCCCATGATGCAAATTTGGAATAAGTTTCTTACAAAACAGTTACAAACTTCTTGCAATTTATTGAACTAGAAAAGTAGTTTTATTGCATGTATTCTCTCATTAGTTTTTATAGTGATTCTGTGAGGCATAAATGACTATTATCTGCATCTTATCGATGAGGAGAGGAAAGTCTAAGTGAGTTAAACAATTTCTCCTGGTTATAGTTTGTAATGGTGGAAGTGGAAGATAGTTTGACTGAAAAGCTCTATTTTTGGTTCGTTTTTTTTTTTTTTTTTGGAGATGGAGTCTCTCTTTGTCGCCCAGACTGCAGTGGCACCATCTCGGCTCACTGCAAGCTCCGCCTCCTGGGTTCACGCCATTCTCCTGCGTTCACGCCATTCTCCTGCCTCAGCCTCCGAGTAGCTGGGACTACAGGCACGCACCACCATGCCCGGCTAATTTTTTGTATTTTTAGTAGAGACAGGGTTTCACTGTGTTAGCCAGGATGGTCTCGATCTCCTGACCTCATGATCCGCCTGCCTCGGCCTCCCAAAGTGCTGGGATTACAGGCTTGAGCCACCGTGCCCAGCAAGAGCTCTATTCTTTACCACTATGCTGTATCATATTAAATATTTGAAACAATGACATATCACAGATTTTATAGTTTAAAATCAATTAAGGCTGTGACTCTATTACTACTTTATTACTTAATTATAAATAAGTGATATTCCAAATTACTTAAGAAACTTTTGGATTAGAGAAAAAACGCTGGTATTATTATTATCATATATAGTTCAAAAAGTAGTACACAGCAGTGTAATCACTGAAGTATGAAATAAAATAACTCTGAAGAAGGTATGAGTTTTCTGTTGGCGATTATTAATGTATTTGCTTTTGGTGGTCACTGCTCTTACATTAAAAATAACTCACAAATCTGCTCATGCCTCTAATCCAGCACTTTGGGAGGCCAATGCAGGAGGATTGCTTGAGCCCGGGAGTTTGAGACCAGCCTGGGCAACACAGTGAGACCTCCATCTCCAGAAATTAAAAAAAAAAAAAAGATTAGCCAGGTGTGGTGGTGCTTGACTGTAGTCCCAGCTACCAGGGAGACTGAGGTAGGAGGATCATTTGAGCCCAGGAGGCTGAGGCTGCACAGAGACTTGATCATGTCACTGCATTCCAGGCTGGGTGACAGGGTGAGACCCTTTCTCAAAACAAAACAAAATAACAACAGCATAGGCCTTATTTTTAGAAAATTTTAAGGAAATTAAAAAGGATGATACCTATGTAGATTAAACAAATGAAATGAAAGAAAACAATATTGAAAACAGTCCAATATAATTAACAATCAGAAATTCTGCCAAAGAGTATATACTGTCCTCACAAAAAGTTTTGCTCTCCATAATCAACCAGAATAAAGAATACCAGAATGATTACACAAGGTCCAAAGATTTTTTTTTTTCTTTTTTTTAGGCAGTAGTTCCTAGTTTCTTGGGGCTGAAATGCTGTATTTTGATTTATGTTTCCTTTAAATGACTATGTTATTTTTTTCCTGAGCAAAAATATTTCTCAAGCTAGTCCTATGTGTGGAAAGCCCAATTTAAAGCTACAGTGAAACCAGCGGTGGCATGTCTACAGTATGGTCACTGTCTGGAGAAAACACATGCTAGGTGCTACAGTACCTTCGCAGGACAGGCCATGGGAGGTGACTCCAGAAAGACTCTCTCTGCACACGTTACAGAAGGTGGGCCGGGCGTGGGAGCAGGCGTACCAGTTGTGCATCCCTGAGAAATGTTCCACATTAAACTGGGCCACCTAGAACAGAGATGTGAGGACAGATGTACCAAGCCAGCGAACAAGGCTACAGATGCTGAACTCTTTGGAATGCATATAGTTATGGTCAAATTTTCAAATCCGTCATTTTTAAAACCAAAGCCCTTTGCTTTAAGCTAAGAATTTCAAAATCTGGTTTAAACAAGTTGCTGAAGGAGTGTACACATACTTACGTTTGCACAGTAGAGCTCTAGCCCTTTGGTTAACATTTATTTCCTAAGAACACGAGACGGAAGAAAAGATGCTATTTTACCTCGTAGGGTTCTCTGGTCTGTACAGACTTCAGCGAGCTGATCCAATCCTCCATCTCCTTTCTGTTCTCAGCACACAGCATTAGCCTTCTGAAAGGAGTGATGATCTGAAAGGGATAATTCAATCTAATGATTGTTAACACCCAAAGAGAAAGATTGTTGCAAAACCTGACACCTTCTGAGGTAATTCCATTTCTAACCTGAGTCTTTATTTCTTATGTTTTTGTCCTCTGTATGATAAAAATAATGTGGTCTAGGAAAGAAAAAGCCTAAGGAGTTTTTCTATCTTTGACCCTTTTGCTACTTACTTGGGCTCTTTAGCCCTTTTTTCTAAGGCTATAAACCCAAAGACACAATGCATTCTTATTCCACGAAATATATCTTGCAAACTGATTTTAAATATACTTCAAAATAATTCATAGTAAGCTTAGAAGGAATACATAGTTTTCAATATGGAAAATATTTTTAAATTAAAAATCAAAGAAATATAATATTAAATGATTTCTTAATTATTTTAGTTTTCAATATGGAAAATATTTCTAAATTAAAAATCAAAGGAATGCAATATTAAATGATTTCTTAATTTTTTTTTTTTTTAGTAGAGGCAGGGTTTCACCATGTTGGCCAGGATGGTCTGGATCTCTTGACCTCGTGATCTGCCCACCTCGGCCTCCCAAAGTGCTGGGATTACAGCTGTAAGCCACTGTGCCCGGCCACCTAATTGATTTATTATGGTATCAACAATATTCTGTTAATATTTAAATAATATTGAGTTTACATATCACTTCTACTGTCTATTTTAATAATTTATGAAGATTCTTCCTCCATTGTGTAGAACTCCACTGTACTAGTATTTAGTGAGAGCAGGGACAAAGAATTAACATAAACAGCCTTCTGTCGGCTTTAGGGAAGAAAAGAATTGCGATTTTTATCTTTTTTCATGTCATTAAAAAGGCAACTTAATTACATTAAGGACCTTAAAGCAAGTGGAATGAAAACTTCACACTGTCACAGGATCAAAGTGCTTCAAAGTAAGATTCTGAAATGACTTGAAAGAAGCCCCTATTTATTTGTAAATACAATATTCTGGCTATAATCTTGAAGTTACTAAATCCTACACATTTACTGTCAAGAAAAGATCATTTATTTACTTGCAGAACAAGAGAAAAATGTTGCATTCCTACCTGGAAACTATTTCCAAAGAATAAAGCACATATCTATTTATATAGCAAATAAGAATTTTTCTCAAGTTAAAAGCCTCTTGATCAAGTGATAAGTCTAAACGTTACATTGGATTATTGAGCAGATTTCACCAGTAATGAAAGAGCAATAATCTTCTAAAACAAACAAAAAGAAAAAATGAATCCTTCCCAAAAGGAGTAAACTAGTAAGCCTAAATCATTACTATTCATCTTGGAAAATAAGTCCATTATTCAAAACAACAGAGAGATCAATCCAGTCTTAGCTACTCACGAGTCATTGCCGCCTCTCACTTGTCATGGGTTCAGGCTACAGATTCCTTCCTTAAACCCAGAAGCTTTAAATACATCTAACAGGCACTCACCCTTAAATACAGCCAGCCAAAAGTCACATGGAAGAGGAGCACCAATCAGTCAGCTCTGGATATTTGTTAATTGCATATGAAATTGAAGAGAACCTCACTTTTGCATTTTCTTGTTTTCCACGACCCTCTTTGGATAAAGTTTATTAACAGTTGGTCACTTCTCTTCCTGAATAAATAGTTAATGCAAAGAACAATGCCTCTCATTACTTAAGAGCCAAATGGATGCTTTATTGCTTCAAAATGTTTTTCTAGGACAGCTCATGAGATGCAGCAGAGAGGTACCATTAAATCATAATACACTCCTGGCTCTAATGACTGGCACAGCATTTCAGAGTCTCCAAGTTTCATTGGACTCGCTGATGTTTTCTGAATAAATATTGTCTCTAGCATTTACTGTATTTATTTTTTGCTACCTTATATGATGTAACTCTAAGGATTCCCTCTCCTTCCCTTATATGAGATAAAGTATCATGAGACAAGCATTATTCAGACAAATAAAGCAGGCTTGCTATTTTGTTCTTTAACTTTGTTCTTTGCTGAATTCTAAGTAAAGCATGATGACTAATGGTTTTAACTGTCTTTAGTGCCTTTACATTAAATGTCTTGTAAAGTCACTGTAAATTCAAGAAAAAGGGGAGAAAGAAGGATAAAAAATAGCTTCTAATTTTTCTTTGCATATTTGGAATTACACAAATGCCTCAATTCTAAATGATTTCAGCAATATAAATCATGTGTGCTTATATACTAATAAAGTAAAATGTACACATTTGCAATTTCTCCTTTTCAATAAAAACCTGTTTTAAAGTGAACAGTAATAAGCAAGGAAAGATCATAACACATTTAATAAAGTTAAGTTTTCCAGAGGCAAAAAAAATTGGAAAGTTATTTTGATTTATAGCCCTTGTGATTAAGAAATCTACTGATTATAAAATGACATTATAAGAAGTCAGTATGAAAAAGAAATCATACTGGCTTTGTGGCCACAGTGCCACAAATACCTCAGTGAGCAGCCCAGAGTTGTCTGGGCTTACTAGACGAGCCTGGCTTACCAACAAACCCGTTAATGCCTCCCAGATGGACCTTTTCTTCCTGGGGTAATCCCTCGGCAGTCCTTCAATGCTCTAGTCCCCTCCCACCTTTTATTTAAATTCTTCCTCATCCCAGACCTTCCTAGGAAAGGATGGGACAGATGCAGCTGTTGACTGACAGGCTCTGGTTATCCCTAGCTGAAATGCATTACACTGCAGCAGCTTCTCATCGAAATCTTTATTAGGAAGATACCCGGGGAGGAGCAAACTCCAAAATGTATTATTATGTCCTTATTTTGAGAATAAGATGTCCTACAAGTGAGTAGGATAGGGGAGATGGAAGGATAGAACGCAATCCCTCCACCATACTTGGGGGAGGGGTTATTCACCAGCGAAAACCAGGCCTGGTGGGGAGGACAGGCCCAGGATGTTTCTGGAACTAGAAGACGTTTTACTTTTCCTGGAAGAGCTGAAGCTCACCTATCCTAAAATGTCTCCGAGTCCTTGTGCTTACCTCAACCCCACTCTAACTGCCTCTCCTACCACCATCATATTTACCAATCATTTTTTTCAGACATATCTGAACTTACTTCAGTAATTTTTTCAAACTATAACCACCCAGTCCCACATCAGATTCTGGGGTACACCTGCCTGTCTGTTCATCCATTCAAGCATTTATTAAGCATGTACTGCCTGCCAGGGCCAGGGATAAAAACCACATGGGATTTGCTTTAAAGAGGGTACAAGGAAGACAAGAAGTAAACCAAGGATTACTTTGCCTGAAAAAGTACTAGAGAAGATGGGGTCCAAAGGACAGACATCTAAATCAGTTTCGTAAGTGCTAACTCAAATAATATATAAACTTTCCATTAATAGAAATATTGCCCCACCTTGGGAGTTACTGACCTGTAAGGATTGAGCCAACGACACTATTATGTAAGAGTCAAAAATTTCTCAGTCTGACAATGCATATAAATGCATAAAACAGACCAAAAAAATTTGGCATTAAATATAAAAATCTATAGAAGAGTAACATTGTAGTTAAGATGTCAAATATATAAAGGTGTGCAGGCTGAAAAAAAAAAAAA
>NW_012101443.1:4651673-4702628 GCF_000951045.1 Mandrillus leucophaeus
AAATCATACTGGCTTTGTGGCCACAGTGCCACAAATACCTCAGTGAGCAGCCCAGAGTTGTCTGGGCTTACTAGACGAGCCTGGCTTACCAACAAACCCGTTAATGCCTCCCAGATGGACCTTTTCTTCCTGGGGTAATCCCTCGGCAGTCCTTCAATGCTCTAGTCCCCTCCCACCTTTTATTTAAATTCTTCCTCATCCCAGACCTTCCTAGGAAAGGATGGGACAGATGCAGCTGTTGACTGACAGGCTCTGGTTATCCCTAGCTGAAATGCATTACACTGCAGCAGCTTCTCATCGAAATCTTTATTAGGAAGATACCCGGGGAGGAGCAAACTCCAAAATGTATTATTATGTCCTTATTTTGAGAATAAGATGTCCTACAAGTGAGTAGGATAGGGGAGATGGAAGGATAGAACGCAATCCCTCCACCATACTTGGGGGAGGGGTTATTCACCAGCGAAAACCAGGCCTGGTGGGGAGGACAGGCCCAGGATGTTTCTGGAACTAGAAGACGTTTTACTTTTCCTGGAAGAGCTGAAGCTCACCTATCCTAAAATGTCTCCGAGTCCTTGTGCTTACCTCAACCCCACTCTAACTGCCTCTCCTACCACCATCATATTTACCAATCATTTTTTTCAGACATATCTGAACTTACTTCAGTAATTTTTTCAAACTATAACCACCCAGTCCCACATCAGATTCTGGGGTACACCTGCCTGTCTGTTCATCCATTCAAGCATTTATTAAGCATGTACTGCCTGCCAGGGCCAGGGATAAAAACCACATGGGATTTGCTTTAAAGAGGGTACAAGGAAGACAAGAAGTAAACCAAGGATTACTTTGCCTGAAAAAGTACTAGAGAAGATGGGGTCCAAAGGACAGACATCTAAATCAGTTTCGTAAGTGCTAACTCAAATAATATATAAACTTTCCATTAATAGAAATATTGCCCCACCTTGGGAGTTACTGACCTGTAAGGATTGAGCCAACGACACTATTATGTAAGAGTCAAAAATTTCTCAGTCTGACAATGCATATAAATGCATAAAACAGACCAAAAAAATTTGGCATTAAATATAAAAATCTATAGAAGAGTAACATTGTAGTTAAGATGTCAAATATATAAAGGTGTGCAGGCTGAAAAAAAAAAAAAACCCATACATAGATACTGCATACTAAAACCCATACTATAAATACTGCACTGCTATCTTTCAGCGAAGGAATGACAGATAATTTTAATCATAATTTTTTTTTTGTCTGTGGTTTTGTTTTGTTTTTTGAGATAGGGTATTGCTCTGCTGCCCAGGCTGGAGTATAGTGGCTCGATCACGCTTCATTGCAGCCTCAACCTCCTGTGCTCAAGCGATACTCCCACCTCAGTCTCCTGAGTAGCTGGGACCACAGATATGTGCCACCACACCCAGCTAATTTATTTTTAGTTTTGTAGTGACAAGGTCTCCCTATGTTGCCCAGGCTGGTTTCAAACTCCTGGCTTAAAGCCATCCTCTAGCCTCAGCCTCCGAAAGTGCTGGGATCAACAGGTGTAAGCCACCAAGCCCAGCCTTTCTGTAGTGTCTAAATCAAATACGCAGTACTTCTGTAATAAAAACATTACTTAATTTTTTACTAACAGAAAGATGAGAATTTAGAATTCAAAAATTTGCATTGTTCCAAAATAGGAACATCTGGAGGTTTTAAAAAATCCCCAGGTCTATGCTACACTCCATGAACACAGAACATCTGAGGGTGAGACCCCAGTATTTTTGGGGGCTGGGTGCAGTGGTTCATGCCTGTAATCACAGCATTCTGGGAGATTAAGGCAGGCAGATCACTTGAGATGAGGACTTTGAGGCCCAGTGTTTTTTTGGAAACTCTCAGGTAATTCCAAAGCGTGGCCAAGTTTGAGACCTAGTGTCTAAAGATATTTTATGTTCCCCCAACAATGTTATAACTTAATGAAAGAAGTTTCTAAAGAGAAGTGAATTAGAGGGAGCTGTTAATTCTCAATTGGAAATCACTAATATAAAAGCACAATCTAACTCTGTCTCTAAACTTTGGAGTCAGGCCAGGTGCGGTGGCTCACCCCTGTAATCCCAGCACTTTGGGAGGCTGAGGTGGGTGGATCATCTGAAGTCAGGAGTTCAAGACCAGCCTGGCCAATATAATGAAACCACATCTCAACTAAAATATATATATATATGCGCCAGATATGGTAGCACACACCCGTAGTCCCTGCTACTCAGGAAGCTGAGGCAGGAGAATCACTTGAACCCAGGAGGCGGAGGTTGCAGTGAGCTGAGATTGTGCCACTGCACTCCAGCCTGGGTAACAGAGCGAGACTGTCTCAACAACAACAAAAAAAATTTGGAGTCACACTGACCCACCCTGAATCCCAACAACATCCCTTCTTACCTGTCTGGCTGTGGACACATTTCCTGAGCTCCCTAAGCGTGTCTGTCCTCTGCTAAGAAGGGACAGAGCAGTAACTCACAGTAACTCTGCAGCGTCAGCTGTGGATCCATGAGCTAATACAGGTAAAACATTTAGTACAGTCTCTGCCACACAGTCAAGCTCAGTAAATGTTATAATCACAATTCTTCTTAGTAGGCAAAGAAAGCACATACACATTTACGGATTTCTTCTGCAATGTATATTTTTTGTGTAAGTGTGGTCCAAGATGAAAAGTGAAATGAAAAGTCAAAAATGGAGACCTGTGTCAACAAAATAGTCACTGACTAGCAAACCACCAAAATGGGAATAATGATAACGACCGACTGACCTTAGAAAATATTAGGAAAATATCAACCAACAAATTGGGAAAAAATGGACTCTCCTTAATTGCACTTGTATTTAACCTTGCCCAGTAGCATAAAACGGCAAAATGTTTACTAAAATGAAGAGTATCAGGGTCTGTATATCACTGAAAGAATTCAGCATGGCATCTCTAATAAGTATCACATGTAAACTAGTTAAGATTGCCAGCTACTCATTTTAACTCAGATTTTTTTATTCTGCAATGATGGAAATTCTGCAAACTTCTCTGGTCATTTTTAATGTCCAACAACCTTTACTGTTAGGAAATTCTTATTTCTAACCTAAAGTTCTTTACAACAAATTGATCCCAACTGCTCTATAGTAGGATTTACTGTTGTATCGTTAGTGATTAATCATGAACTGCTTTTATTGAAATAAAAATTCATAGGCAGCATGAAGCCTTTATTGGAAAGCAGGACAAGTGAAAATTTTTACAGTGCTGTATCAATTTTTATTGTATTATTATAATTCAGGTGATACAATTTGATGTTTATTACAGTCTAATCAGAAATAATTGTGTGTCTTTTTATTTTTGGAGATAGAGTCTCTTCTGTCACCCAGGCTGGACTGCACTGACACAATCAAAGCTCACTGTAGCCTTCAACTCCTGCACTGAACTGATCCTCCCACCTCAGCCTCCCAAGTAGATAGGACTACAGGCGTGCACCACTATGCCCAGTTAATCCTTTTATATTTTGTATTATGTGCCTTCTTAACACTGGCTTTGCTATACCTGAAGTTGCCAACTGCTCAGGCTTTATGTGCCCCTTCTATCTTTCCTCATGAAATCTATTTCCAACTCTTTAATTATGTATGTTGCTTTTTTACATTCTTTTACAGAATAAAATAATTCACTTTGGAAACTTAAATGTGCCAAACTGCAATGTAGTTGTGCATCTGAAGCAATTATTATTATTATTATTATTTAGAGATAGAGTCTCGCTCTGTTGCCCAGGCTGGAGTGCAGTGGCGCAATCTCAGCTCACTGTAACCTCCACCTCCCAGGTTCAAGCAACGTTCCTGCCTCAGCCTCCTGAGTAGCTGGGATTACAGGGGTGCACCGCCAAGCCTGGCTAATTTTTTGTATTTTAGTAGAGATGGGGTTCACTGTGTTGCCCAGGCTGGTCGCAAACTCCTGAGCTCAAGCAATGCTCCCGCATTGGCTTCCCAAAGAACTAGGATGACAGGCGTGAGCCACCGCGTCCCCGGCCCTGAAGCGATTATTTTGAGAGTAGATACTCTCATATGTCAAAGAGTAAACTGGAAACCTCTACTTCCAAGAGCACAGTTCTGCAATTGCACATGTACACTTGAACCAAAATGAGGTGTTTTTTGTTTTTGTTTTTGTTTTCCAAATTACCCAACCAAGCTCCAAAGCAGACTTGCTGCATCTAAATCTTGGTTTGTGGTGAGGTTGTGAAGAGTTCTTTGTTTTTGTTTTTGTTTTCCAAATTACCCAACCAAGCTCCAAAGCAGACTTGCTGCATCTAAATCTTGGTTTGTGGTGAGGTTGTGAAGAGTTCTTTGTTTTTGTTTTTGTTTTTTTGAGATAGGGTCTTGCTCTGTCACCCAGGCTGGAGTGCAGTGGCAAGATCTTGGCTCACTGCAAGCTCTGCCTCCTGGGTCCCAGTTCAAGCAATTCTCCTGTCTCAGCCTCCGGAGTAGCTGGGATTACAGTCACGCACCACCATGCCCAGTTAATTTTTGTATTTTTAGTAGAGACGGGGTTTCACCATGTTGGCCAGGCTAGTCTTGAACTCCTGACCTCGTGATCCGCCTGCCTCAGCCTCCGAAAGTGTTGGGATTACAGGCGTGAGCCACCGCGCCCGGCAGGTGTGGATAGTCTTAGATGTAGTTTGGCAAAGCTACACAGGTGATACTGATGTATTCCCCTGTTTATCAACCACAAAGAGGAGTGAAAGTATCCAATTTGCCTTTCTGTAAAGGCGGAGTCTGGTATAAGTAATGTCAAGAAAGTGCTCTTAATCTTTATGGATCTCTTTCTTTTTAGCATCCTTCTGCTCCCAAAATTCCCAGTGTTTTCATCTGCCCTCAACAGCGTTCCTTTTGAGGGATCAGTCTGAAATAGTCTTTCATCTATGGCATCCCACGTAATATAACAGAGGCCACAAAATTATGATTTCTGATTTTTTTTGTCCATTCTGTTTAAACCCTGAATTGCTGTTCTATTAAAAAAAAATTTTTTTTAAAGGCTAAAATTCACCATAATTAGAGAGGTACAAGTACAAACAGTGTGGCCTATTTTCTTCTGTTGACCACTGCCTACTCTTATATGACCCAGTGGTCCCTGGAGGCATTTTGAGTTGCAAGTCACAAAGTCTCTTCCAATTCCTTTGTTTTCTGGGGTCGATGCTTCTCCATTTTATGATCCAGTTGTCTCAAGCCCCATCTGTTTTCTAATATGACAACTAACCTAAAAAGCAATTTTTCCGAGGTGTTAATAGATGATAAAGGTTTAATGCATATTTTCTCCCAAGGGTGCTTGAATTTTAATGGAAGACTAAGTGAAGTAAAATGTCACAACAAATGCAATTCTGGCACCATGACCAAAGAAAGTGCCATCGGAATTTTCAACAGCTAGTATCATTTTAACCAACAGAATAACAGCATTTCAGATTAGGAAGAGACCTTATCATGCTGGTGCAATACCATACATGTTCATTTTATAGATGTGAACACTGTGGAATCTGCATTAAGTGCTCAAAAATTCTTGAGAGATATTAGTTCCATGGAATCCCAGAACACAAATTTCATAACATCGAAAATGATGTAAAATAAGTTATAAAGATGTAATGGAATAATGATAGGACTAAGCTAGACAGGCAATTCACACACATTATTATTAATCTACAGCTGAAACTTATAAAGAAATTCTGCTCTGCAGGCAGTGCACTATGTAAACAGGATCCTAAATCAAATTGTGTGCTAGTTGAACTAAGGTCTTCCCTATTCTCTTTCAGAATTACCTAAAAATCTTTTCAGATGTCTGCTTAGAACCATGTTTAGATTTATAAACAGACGCACATCTTCTCTCTCTACTGACAGTCAAAGATCTTTGAGAGTCACTTTACACTTTCAGTTCTGGCTGACTGACATCATTCTAACGGGTTATTTCGGCAGAATAACAACTTACAGATCTTAGGGCATCAGTGAGGTATTTCGAAGGTATCAAACTTTGAAACATTCCTGAAGATATTCAAAATAAAGAGGGTGGCATTTGTCATGGACTTGAAAAAATTAGCACCAAGGCTGCTGATGTATCTCTCTAACAAACTATGTATCTTTTGGATGTAATATTTATTTCAAAAACCAAGCTACAAATCAAGGAATTACCTATACAATGACACACATAATCAACTGAGAATTCCGGAGCATAGATATGAAATAAAACTCACTGTGATGAGATTCTACAAAAAAAATACAAGTACTAAAAAACAAACTCTAATGGAAAATTTCTATAAATATATTACACAATTATTCTGAGAAATCAATGAATCAGAGAAAAGATAAAGACCTCTGGACAAGAGTGGAACACCTTTGCCAAGAGTGTGTCTTTCTCCATATTGCACCAGCAGAAGGTCTCTTCTTAACCTGAAATGCTGTTATTCTGTTGACTACTGACTTATGGCAAAAGAAAAAAAAAGAGGCATTATATCATGGATCCTTCAAATATCCATGCAAATTAAGTATGAGCTAATTTTATTACAACATATTGAAAAGAAGAAACAAATGCAGACACTAAATGAGTTGTCCACAATTAACACATTTCTTACAGGAGGAGTTAACACAAACGTAACAGCATAATAGAGCAAGAAAAATTAAAAATATTATTCCTTCATTGTACAATTCTGAACTGCATAACCACGTTCAGTTCAGTAAACCTTTCCCTGTCACAGCTTCTGCATACCCAAGCAGCATCAGAGAAGATGGAAAAGAGGGAGAGTTGAAACCCAGCAACCACATTTTAGGGATGCCTATTAAAGAATGAGGGATAAAGTGCAATGATGTGAAAGATTTGCTTTAAAACACTTGAGATAAAAATAGGAAAGAGAGCCGGGGGCGGTGGCTCAAGCCTGTAATCCCAGCACTTTGGGAGGCCGAGACGGGCGGATCACGAGGTCAGGAGATCGAGACCATCCTGGCTAACACGGTGAAACCTCGTCTCTACTAAAAAAAAAAATACAAAAAACTAGCCGGGCGAGGTGACGGGCGCCTGTAGTCCCAGCTACTCAGGATGCTGAGGCAGGAGAATGGCGTAAACCCGGGAGGCGGAGCTTGCAGTGAGCCCAGATCCGGCCACTGCACTCCAGCCTGGGCGACAGAGCGAGACTCTGTCTCAAAAAAAAAAGGAAAGAGAAAACAGATGAAGCAAGTAGGACAAGAGCTAGATACTGCTAGGAGCTGGGCAATGGGGATGTGGGGTCATTATCCAGTTATCCTGAGTTTGCATACATTTGAAATTTTCGTTAATTAAAAAAAAGTACCTGAGTATTTGGTAACTCCAAGAAAATCTCCAAGGAACTAAGAAGGCGAGGGACCTGGATGTCAGCCTCCTTATATACACATAGACCCTATTCAGCTCTTGCCTCTGAGCTCACCTGGCAGACCACATCCACCAGGACCTGTCTCTGGCCTCCCACCCCCTCCACCATAGCAAACGCAAATTCGATGAGTAATGTGGCTCCCTTGCTCAAATGACCTAAAATGACCACAGAAGGTAATGAACTAAGACTTCCAATCGCTGATTGAGATGAGGGGGGATGGACTGAGCTGAAGACAGCTACCAAATCTTACTTTCATAATTCTTGGACTTCAATGATTCTGCTTAAGTTTAGGTCAGTTCGACTCCCTAAACAAAAAATCTACTTCTTGAGTAAGGAATCATGAAATCATAACGATGTCATTTTCCATGGTAATTTGACTTCCTTCTATAACCTAATCTTAGATTTTTATTACCTTAAAGTATAAAATATAAATGAAACATAAATTCAAATATCTGTTTCCATAAAAAAGGAACCACATATTTTAATGCTGTCAATACCAATGTTTTCATTGCATACACATCCACCAGGACCTGTCTCTGGCCTCCCACCCCCTCCACCATAAGTCCACAGGATCTTAAATTCTAAAAAGCAAAATTTTTCTTTATCTAAATTAAAAAATCCAAAGTACTACAAAATCAAACTTTTCTTGAAAAGCATTTAGTAAAACATTGCACTTTAATAAAATAAAGCTATGTAAGGCAGCAGAAGCCAAACATTTTTCAAATTAGCACGGAATTCATCACACAATTTATATAGTCTTAGAATCTATACAAAGATTTTAAAGGAAAGCAATCTACTTAACATCTTTCTGGGACTATCATATTGATATGGACAGGAGACAGGTAAATACTGACAGAAGAGGGTGGTTCCCCAGCAAAGGCCCTACTCTCAAGCCTGGAAACCATGACCCTAAATGAGAACAGTTATCCATGTTTTCCCATTTGAATGTTGCTTTTACCAAAACCACCCTGGCCCACCATGCCCCACCCCCCACCCATCCTGTACCCATAAAAACCCTTAAACTCCACTGGCAGAAGAGCAGAGCAGCACAGCAGAGAAGGAGAGAAGAGAAGAAGCACCTGAACGTCAAAGAGGCAGCTGGACACTCAGAAAGGAGTTTGGGCTGGACAGGGGAAGATTTTCTTCCCACACCATCCCCTTTCCAGCTCCCCATCCCACTGACAGCCACTTCCATCACTCAGTAAAACCTCTGCATTCACCATCCTTCAAGTCTCTGGGACCTGATTCTTCCTGAATGCCAGACAAGGACCTGGGTACCAAGAGGGCAGGGTGTAAAAGGCTGTCACCCTGACTCTCCACTGAGCTGGTTAACATTTAGCTATCCATGGACAGCAACTGCTGAAAAAGCATTAATTGTAATACACCCCCAGATGCTACCGTAGGGCTGGAGCCCAAAAGTGCTCACCCCTGCCCCAGCACCTGCTTGCCCATGTGCTCCCCCTCCCACAATGGGTTTGAACTTGGCCAAGCAAAACGAGCCACCCCTCCCACCCCTGTCACAGGTCCTGTGGAGGGGTCCAGGGAACTGCCCCCTCTTAATGTCTTTAAGCCTGTATTTCAAAGTCATGGTTCTAACTGTTACTTCACAGAAGAATCTGGTTCACCAGAGCATCAAAAATAGAAGATGAGAGTGAAACCATCAAGAATAAAGAGGTCCCTGTGCAGCTGTGCCCTCCTGCCCTGCCTTCCCTAGGAAAAGGACATGACAAAGGACTTGGCCTTGAGGAATCACCAAGAAAGGCTTCATGTGTTACTTGTTGGGGTATCTTACTATGGGATCTATATATACATATATGTGTTTGTGTGTGTATATGTGTGTATATATGTGCGTGTGTGTGTATATATATACACACACATGTATAATCATATGATCAATAATAAACCCCCATTTCTTTTGAAGACTATTGGTCAAAGCTAGAATTTAATTTCACCACCATTTCTTTTGAAGACTATTGGTCAAAGCTAGAATTTAATTTCACCACCATTTCTTTTGAAGACTATTGGACAAAGCTAGAATTTAATTTCTTATAATTCAAAGAAATTATAGCTATGAATGTTTAGTCAATCCACATTGTACTAGTTTCCTATTGCCGTTGTAACAAATTATCACAATTTTAGTGGCTTAAAACAACAGAAATGTACTCTCTTAAAGTTGTAGGTTTCAGAAGTTTAAAATCAAGATGTTGAACAATATGACAACAATAAATAACCCCATTAAAAAGTGGGCAAAGGACAGGAGCAGACATTTTTCAAAAGACATACAAATGGCCAAGAAGCATATAAAAAAATGCTCAACATCACTCATCATCAGAGAAATGCAAACAAAAACCACAATGAGACACCATCTTAGGGCAGTCAGAACGGCTATTATTAAAAAATCAAAAAACAACAGGTATTAGCAAGAATGTGGAGCAAAGGGAATGCTTGTACACTGTTGGTGTGAATGTATGTTAGTACGACATCTATGGAAAACAGTATAGAGATTTCTCAAAGAACTAAAAATTGTACTACCATTTGACCCAGCAATCTCACTACTGGGTATCTACCTACAGGAAAAGAAATCACTACATTAAAAAGATACCTGCACTCGTATACCTGCACTCGTATGTTTATTGCAGAACTATTAACAATAGCAAAGATGAGGAATCAACCTAAGAGTCCATTAACCTAAGTATCCAGTATCCATCACAAATGATTGTATAAAGAAACTGTGACATACATATATATAATTCTTTTTCATGACTGAGTAGTATTCCACGGTGTATGTGTGTGTGTATATATATATAAAACTGCATATATATATATTTATAAGTGAAACTACATGTATATGAAACTATATATATGTGTGTGTGTGTGTATACACACACACACACACACAAACACACACACACATACACCATGGAATACTACTCAGTCATAAAAAAGAATAAAATCATATCTTCTGCAGAATAATGGATGGAACTAGAGGCCATTAATCTTCAGTGAAATAACTCAGAATCTGAAGTACCACATGTTCTCACTTATATGTGGGAGTTAAATAATGTGTACACATGGACATAGTGTGGAATAATGGATATTGGAGACTCTAAAGGGTGAAAGGGGGTGACAGATAATAAATTACTTAATTTGTACAATGTGCACTATTCAGGTGCTGGTTACACTAAAACCCAGACTTCACCACTATGCAATATATCCATGGAACAAAGCTGCTCCTGTACCCTTTAAATCTGTTTCTAAAAATGAATAAAATAAAATAAAGATGTTGGGAGGGCTCCATTCCTTCCAGAGACTCTAGACTCTAGAAGAGAATCCACGTCTTTGCCTCTCTCAGCTTCTAGGGTCTGCCTACATTCCTCAGCTTGTAGCCCCTTCCTTGCTTCTCTCCAACCTCTTGCCTCCACAGTCACATCTTCTCTGACTCTCTGATTCCTCTTGCTTCCCTCTTATTGCACTGGGCCCACCTAGATAATCCAGGATCATCTCATATGAAGATCACATGATCACAATTACAAAGTTTCTTTTGCCAGGTAATGTGCCATTCATTCCATAAGTTCCAGGGATTAGGATGTGAACATCTTTGGGGGTCCATTATTCAGCCTACCACACCCATAAAAAAACATAATACATAATTATAAATTTTGGTATTGTAATAATAAACCAGTAAATCAATAGCACCTGAAATCTATTTTCTTACTATATTCATAATTTCAATAATATCAGTTAAAATCTATGGATACCAACAACCAAAGGAACTAATAATTAAGCTCATTAAACATAGGACACTTATGGGGCTCTGATTTTGATAAATAAACAGAAAGATTACTTCTGCAGCATCTTACATTTTCAAAGTGCTTTGCTATCAATATGATCATATTCACCCTTTCATTTAATCTTCCATATAACTGGCCTATATAAGAGGTAAAAAGAAACGTAACTTTTATAAAATTGCAAACATGGTAAGTCACAGAGGCAGAAGATATAGTCAGGTCTTTCAGCTTTAAATCACAACCTCTTTCTCCTGTTATACCAGACAAAAAGGGCCTATTTCTCAGGCTCCTTCATATGGTCCATAGAACCGTGTCTAGGGCACAATCCATTTTGCCATATTTTGTTATATGGAGCTCTAAGATTTCAAAGGTCATAAAAAACTGTTCGACAGAAATAAAAGGGTTAAGATATGGAAAGAAAGTTTCAGATTACCAATAACAAAATTAGTTTTCCTATCATAATTTTTAAAATAATTAAGCATAATTTCATTTAGCTATATAATACATAGGTATGTCTTATTACTAAAATTGGTTTTAAAAATCTAAAAAGTACTGAGTACTCTAAGAACAGACTAAAGTCAATTAATATTACAATGCCAATATAAAACAAGCATATTTTACAAGGTAAATAAAAGAATTCAAAACTGATAGGCAAGCCACACAAATCTGCAGCATAATTCTATAGAGTTTGCTTAGTATTTGCAAATTTGTGAGCTCCCTGTGAGTTCAATATCCAAGTGTTTGAAAAATTAGAGTTTTCTGGTTCTCCCTTATAACTTTATCTAAGAAGGTCTCCCCTTTTATTCTCCATCACGACATGCTATTCTTATCTTTATAGCACCTTTCTCCATTTACAAATTAATGACTGCACCACTTTATGTCTGTTTTGTGATTTTATACTAAAAGACAATCCAACAACAGAGTACGTTAATGTTTTCGGTGATGGGCAAAGGTGAAGGGTTAGATAAGCTATAAGGTTGTGAGCAAAGAGCGGAAGGTCACCTGTTGTGATAGTTTAAAAGTTACACTCTCCATTTGAATCCAACCATTTATTCATTAGAAAATACAAAGCATTCCTATTTTCTGCCAAACAATGTTGCAGCCTCCAGGAAACAGAAATGAAATACCCAGTCCTTTCACTCAGAGAGCTCACAGTCCGATGGGGCAACACAGATAAGTGAAACTAACTTCAATGGAGTAGGTTCCTGTCATCTTCTAAACCACTTGGCATGGCTTACAAGATCCTTTGTGATCTGAACTGTCTCTAAGGTTTCAATCCCTGGGGTGCAATGAGAACACAGTGAAGGGGAAACTAACCAAGACTAAAGGGTCTGAGAATGCTTTGTTGGGGAAGAAGATACTCAGATAAGAAGGCACGAAGAGGTCAGGAGCGATGCCTCATGTCTGTAATCCCAGCAATTTAGGAGGCCAACGTGGGAAGATCACTTGAGGCCAGAAGTTTGAGACCAGCCTGGGCAACCTCACAAGTCCCCATCTCTACAAAAACTTAAAAATTAGCCTGGCATGGTGGTGTATGCCTGGGAAAGCTGAAGCAGAAGGATCACCTGAGCCCAGGAGATTAAGGCTGCAGTGAGCTATAATCACGCCACTGCACCCCAGCCTAGGCAAGAGTGAGACTTGTCTCAAAAAAAAAAAAAAAAAAAGTGGGGCAGGGTTGTGGGTGGCAAGGCCAAGTAAACTTTCCTGTGTATGTCTGTGGGGAAGAAGCCACAAGGAGGGAGAAGGAGAAGGCATGGGTACTGTAAGCCGAGGGATACACGAACACATTGAAGAAGAGAGATCAGACAGGGGGTGGGTATTGTGAATAGTGTCATATGACAACCATGGGCTGCAAATGGAAAATAAAATCAGAGGAGCAATTATGAAGAACCTTTTAACCACACTAAAGAGTACAGATTTGATCCTAAAAGTGACACAGCACTGCTACTAAAGGGCTTTAAGCCGGGAAGAGACACAAACCAGATACTCATTTTAGGAAGATAACTGGCAGGGCAGCAGTGTAGATGGTCCACCTGGTGGTGGAAAGCTGTGGTGGGAGACACTTACTAAACGGCAGGAAACGCATGGGAGGACATGAGTTAGGCGTGCGGTGAGGCTGCTGTGCATAGGAGCACTCCATGAAGATTTCAGCAGCTGACAGAGATGAAAAGGATTCCATAGATTTTTAGGAAGTAGAATTAATGGGACTTGCTAACTCATTGTGAGGAGTGACTGTGAGGGAGGGTTTAGATGACTCCATTATTCATGTTTGGAGTTAAAATCATTTCAAAAGTCAAAAATACTAAGATTTACCATTTACGAAGTAATTATAACAGGCCAGGTATATCATCTCATTTCATCCACATAATTCAAAGAGTGGCAAGCAGTCCTTTGCTGGGAGGACCCTAAGGTTTAGAAAGGTTTGTAACTTGTCCAAGGTCACTATGTGTAGGTAAGATTTGAAACTTATCTGCCTTCCTCCCTAGCCATCTGCGAGAGAATGAAGAAATGGCAAAGAATTTACTGACATTATCCTGAAAGGACGGACAAAAAAGACTGCACGTGCTGCTCACTTTTTCTCCCCTTAAGAACAATAATCAGGGCTGCTGCACAGTTGCATCTCAACCTTATACCTTACTGTGCATGTCTAAATGGTGAGCAAGAAAAGAAACGCAAAAGTGCTGGTTAATAACAATAACAGTAATAATGACTTCATCCACAAACATAGGCAAGTCTATGTAAACCAGGCACCTTCTCAGAACAAAATATTTACAAGATATATATTAACACAGGGCATTGTTTTGGAACTATTACAACACACATGGGAAATTGAGAAGTTTTTTCAGTATTAATTGTAATTACAGGGATCACAGTGACTTCAGAAATTATTTATGTAGGCTTTCACACACACTCCCACTGTAAATTAGCAGTATTAGTTAATGGACACATTAAATGTTTTACCATTCATTTAATATTTTCAGACTGTACCAGAGATTGGAACAATCCATTAGTCTCATTCCCTTGGCACAAGCTCTTTTAGTTTATAACGGTAAATGGCTTTGTACAAGACACATATGTAATGGGAAATTTCAAAACAAAATAATTGTTTTGTATTGGTCACCACAAAACTAAAATATTTTTAAAACCTAAATTTTCCATTACACCATAATCATACTTAAGGAATGGAAAAGATATTTGAGTAGGCTAAAAACTTCAAAAGATTTTGGGAGGCTGAGGCGGGCGGATCACAAGGTCAGGAGATTAAGACCATCCCAGAACATGGTGAAACCCCGTCTCTACTAAAAATACAAAAATTAGCCAGGCGTGGTGGCATGCGCCTGTAGTCCCAGCTACTCGGGAGTTTGAGGCAGGAGAATGGTGTGAACCCGAGAGACAAAGCTTGCAGTGAGCCAAGATCGCGCCACTGCACTCCAGCCTGGGCGGCAGGGCGAGACTCTGTCTCAAAACAAAAACAAAAACAAAAACAAAAAAACAACTTCAAAAGAACTATGAAAAATGATACCAAAAAAGTACTTTAAGCCATTTTAATAGTATTTAAAGCTGTTCTCTGAATTGCCTGCAAGACATCACCAGGGTTATCTCACATCACTTCGAATTCACAATGTCCGGACCTGAAGTCTTTTCACAACCCCCACCACCAACCTGCTTTTATTCCCATTTTCAACCTTTAATTAAAGGCATCATTTATATACCAATCCTCCCCAAATCAATAACTCCACATTCACTTCCTCCTCTCCTTCTCCCCTCCCTTTGGCCACGCAGCTCTCCAGTCCTTCTGCACAAAGTCTCTCATCCAGCCCATCCTTCCTTCCCAGTGCAGACAAGCTCATCTATGTCCTTATCCTGGTTTTCCTGAATATCCTCACAGTGTCCAAGGTGGTCTTCCTGCTGAACCCATCACTCTATCAAATGCATTCCAGAAGGTGGATCCCATGTAGCATTTTTAAAAATTCTGAATAGGCAATAAACATTTATGACACAAAATTCAAAATGTATTTAGAATGAAAAGCACATATCCCTCCTAAGCCTGCCCCCAGCTACTGACTACCTTTACTGAAGGCAAATATTTATCTTCTTGTGCTTCTCTCTAGGGATATTCTATCCATATACAACAACTATATGCTCTTTTGAGGTTTAAATGCATGCATGTGTGCACACACACAAACACACACACAGTAACATCTTACAATTCACACTGTTTCCCATCTGGCTTTTCCCACTGAATAAAACTTGAAGTGTGGTATGTATTGTTACAGACAGAACTCATTCATCTTGTTAATGGCTGCATAACATTCCATTGCATGATATATTTCACAATTTACTCCAATCAGCCTCTAACTTGCACATTTGGGTTGTTTCCCATCTTATGCTATTACAATGTGCAATCATATCCTTGTAAACACTCTTTGTACACATAAATGGCACACTTCACTATCCCTGCTGATTCCAGATAATGATAGTAGTGAAGACACTGATGAATCTAAAGACTTGAAACCTTTCTTTACACTCTGTCCTGTAAAGTGTGTATCTTGATACTGTGTTAAACATCAGGCTAAAGCCTTTTAGAAGTTTATCTACAGTCATTTTGAGGATAGGCACCTCTGTCCTGGCTGGTGGACATAATTCTACATTTTCCTAAAAAGGCACACGTAACCTAAAATATATTCATATGAATACTTCACCTGTACAGAAAAAAAAAAAAAACCTCCCCCAAATCTGAACTCTTACAAAGGCTCCAAAGGGAGAAGGATGAACTGCTTTGTACTGACAGCTTTTCTCACATTATGGTTCTGACAAACGGGGCAGTTCTAATAATATTGTTGAGTAACTGGGAAAAATGATTGTTAGCACCCTTTATGGATGAAATTCTGAAAAATACAATGATCAAAATTTGTGCAGAAACCAGACCACAAAGACCAAACAGCCCACTGCTTTTACAAACATGAGATCTATAACACAGAATGCTGTGACTCTTGCCACTTGAAATATTAGGCCTATGTGGCTGCTGGTTACTCCCCTAGTAAGTAACTACTGTCAGACATTTCATACTAAATAGTGTTGTGCTAGATTACTACAAAGCATTAATGAAGTATGTCAAAGCATCCCCTAACAACAAGAAACCCTACCAACTGATTCCAACAGACTACATCACTGGGCATTGCCTGGTGTTTGCATCAATGGAAGACACTGCTGAGTCTTGCTGGAAGGGGCCTTACCAAGTCTTGATGTCAAGGGCCAGGGTAGTCACACCTTCTAAGACGTCAGCTCTCTTTAACAGTTTCTTACTACTAATCTGTTTATCTCCACGATATAAAGACTAACTTCTGCCTTGAGTTCCATGTCAGTGGGAGCAGCCTACCAGAAGGTTCTAAGAGTATGCTGACAGCTGGCCAACCCTCCACTCCAAGCCTCATCAGCTAATACAACCTGAGTTCCAGGACTGTCCCAAAGTCCTTAGATGTGCTACCAGCAAGTCTCAACCTGTGGCAACCAACAAAATAAACAACTAAATAATAAAATCTCCAACTAGATAGCACTCAACCTACCTGTTCTCAACAGGAAGATCTTGCTTCTGACTTCCCTTGTCTGTTGCTGACTAGATTGTCATTTGTCTCTCATAAGTACAAACCTACCTTTGCCTTCACAAATTGAGATTTGGGCTCAACAAAGCTTAAACTGGATCCAGAGACCACAAAAATGTGTAAGGCCGAAACCAGTAAATAGAAAATCTCTTTTAGCCAGAAACTAATTTCATGATTTTCTTGTTGGAGATTAAATCCTTATGTAAGACTAAAATGCAAAGGGGAATCAAAATTGCTAATCCTCTCTCATCCTCTAAAGACATATCAGCCTCTAGTGACCACCAGAATCAACGCCATGGCACAAGCACTCTAATCACTGCTAGCTGGTCTGCTGTTCTAGGTGAGCTTTCTTCTCACTTGAAGGTAATAAGGATTCACTAGGAATGGCCAGACTAGACTAAATCCTATTTAAAAGTGTGGGCTTTCACTTGGTTACTGTGATTTTACTCTAATTATAGGTGCTTCAAATTTCTCATATGCTCTCATTCTCATGGAAAGAGCTTAGGCTTCAAATATTAATTATGCTACTTAACTATATAAATTTACACAAATTAAGTTATCTGAGACTCACCCTTCTCCTCCTCCATTGGTTGAATGGGAGGAAGAATACCACATGGACTTACTGAGATAATGAAGTGAGATATTAATATCATATGAAAATTACCTATGTGCCCATTACTTCTTATGGATTATAGGACACACCAAAAAGATTTCAGAAACAAATGAATAATCATTTTGTATCTATATTAAAAACACCTTATATTATTAAAGTCTTATAGAAATAATAGGCTTTCCTTAATGTTATTTTAATATTTCACTAACAGTCAAGGCAAACCTAAAATTATTTTAATTTTTTTTAAATAAAAGGTTGATGCTTTAAACTGTCTAATGGAGTCAAAATCTGTGAGGTGTAACAATGTGTTCATATTTTTAAAGCATTTCATATAGGATGTAAAGCCCAATTCTGGAGTTGTTAATAAGACCAAGTGTGATGGATATGGAACTCCCCCTTTTATTTTTTTTGAGACAGTCTCGCTCTGTCACCCAAGCTGGAGTGCAGTGGCACGATCTCAGCTCAATGCAATGTCTGCCTCCAGAGTTCAAGCAATTCTCCTGTCTCCGCCTGCCGAGTAGCTGGAATTGCAGGCACACGCCACCATGCCCGGCCCATTTTTGTATTTATAGTAGAGACCGGGTTTCACCATGTTGGCCAGGCTGGTCTCTAACTCTAGACCTCAGGTGATCCACCCGCCTCAGTCTCCCAATGTGCTAGGATTACAGGCATGAGCCACCGTGTCGGTCCCACTGAACCCCTTTCTAGGAGCACATCACTGGGGACCTCTTCAGGGTGATTCAGGACTCCACTAGGCTTGGGTTGTTCACAAGGCATAGGGTTGCAAACATCTCTGGGATTTTCTGGAGAGTGTGAGCACCATGCCTCCCTACTATACCTTATTTCTTAACAGGTATAGTTACGAAACTATAGTTAACACCAAAGATTCTGGCTTTCAAGGAGGTTATGGAACATAAAAAAATTAGCAAACAGAACTCCATCATGCTAGCCAGGACAGAACTGTCAAGATATTAAAACTCTTCAGAGCGCTGCTGTTTCAATGAGATGGTTATTATGTATCAGACTCTCTTTTGCTAATATCCAGATATTTACAGTGGGAATTAAAAAAATCTTTTTTATTGCCAGTAGCTTATTTTCCCATATGAGGCCCCTATTCCAGGTGCTTACATGAGATAAGCCATCGTCTTCTATAGAGTTTGAGGCTTTAGTTTGCACCACAAATAGGTATCAGAAGTGAGAGTCAATCTAAATGAGTACAGGACTAAAGAGCCTTCAACGAAACACTTCAGCCACATCAAGACCACAATGAAGTCTGTAAATTCCACAGCCCTTCTTCAGAAAGTACATGAGTATATCAGTCAGGTGGGCAAAAGAAGAATAAACCTTTCACAGCAGTCTGCATAGCTTAGAAGCCTCTGGATAACAGGGCAGTTGGTGGAACTTGGGCTGCTGGTCCAAAACTTGACCCATCCTTGCCTGTTTTCATGCAGTAACTCTCAGAAGAGATAGGTTTTAGAAGTTTACCTCCACACAGCTACAAGTTATGTCTTCAGGATCATGGTGACAATGACAGTGTCAGCTCAGGACCATCTATTTGGAGTCTGTAAAAGGCCTTGTATAGGAACACATGAGTGAACTGTGGATTTATAACCAGCTCCCAGACCAGGAGGCAGTACCGCACATGGCCATGCACTGGGAGCTACAACATGGCACACACACTGGGAAGGTCAGTCCTCCTCGATACAAGGTTATAACTGGCCACGCTTTTCATGTGACAGCAGTCTGCCACTGGCGATCCACAAGGTGCCGAAGGCTAAAGGCCACCTAGGAAACCAGCTACATGAAACACGGATATGCAGACTCAGGGATAAAAATTTCAACATGGTGGCCAGGGTTTGGCCTCAGAAATACTGGGAGGGGGGCATGTTTGTGGAGAAGAGCAGATGAACTAGTCTCACAGAAGTTTGTTTATGGAATCCTGAATGGTCTGCGCCTCAAGTTCTAAGGAGATTGTAATTCCCCCCCGCCCCTGTCTTTCCTATAACCTGGGCCCCTGTGATAGCACAGTTTCCAGTCTCAGTAGGGAGGCGAGTTCCTTGTTTTTGGTATCCAAATAATACTATTCACAAGGTCACATACTTTAAAGACAGGGACCTATCCCTGAAGGCAGGCAGCATAGCCTTTAAATTTGTTTAAATTCGAGTAAAAACTTTTTAAAAATTGGTATTCAGTGGCCAATTTTTTTTTTAATTTAGCACTGTATACCCAGAATCTAGCACAAATGTCTCATATATATAAGGAACCCTCGATAAATATTTGTTAAATAAATGAATGAATGAATTCTAAGGGCAGTCCTGGAAGTGGACAGACAGATGAGGAGTGGGCTGCTGTGCAACAGACTAGGACAGAAAGAGTACTGGAGGCTGCAGGTTGAAGGTTACTGATCAGGAGCTCTATATTTTCCCTGAGCCGTGGATCTTCAGTAAGGGGAAAATGGCAACACCAGGCATGGCAAATGATCATGACACCCTGACTGAACGTCCGACACAGCTCTTTGGATGACAAGTGCCCCCTCCCAGCCTACTGATAGTGTCTATTAACCACTACGAACCCTTTGATGAAACTGATCCATGTCCTGGGACTCCCATGGTCTGATTTTGTAAGCAAGCCCTAGGTTCCCAGAGCTCCCGAGTTGGCAGAAGAACCAAGCACATGCTCACTGGGTCTTGCCTTCCTTTAGAAAGCCCATTTGAAAGATTTCTGGAAGGTTACTAGTGAAGGTGGAGACACAGGTTCTGTTCTTCTGCCACACCTTATCTTCACCCCAAAATTTTTGTCCAGCTACAAAAGGACCAATGGTTTCTTACACTTTGGTGTGAGGAAGCCCATAATAACCTTAAGAGCCATTTCTCTGGGTTAGTCTTGGAAAAGATGCCGTATCACTAAATGGAAAGATAAATATGAAACACCCACAGAAACAAAGATATTTCATTTCTAAAAGCCCCTAATTTCTAAGATACAGAAAAAGGAATATGAATTTTAAAGTTAAGATAAATTATCAGCTTTCAGAGTATAAAGCCATCTAAATTGTACATAAATCAGTTTTAAAAGGCAAAAAACACAACCACTTAAATTGCATTAATATGGCATCATTTTAGAGTGCTATAAAATATTTTAACTAATATAAATGTTAAAATATGAGGTTTGCTGCTATCAGTCATCTAACAATTATGTAAGCCAAGGTGGGACCACTTCAATGATTAATGAAAGGCAAGAATCATGTTTGTAAACATGGTATAAATAGTCTTAAGTCATTACATAAATATTTCAATGAGGATGCAAGAATTTATGGGTATAATATACATAAACCAATAGCACAGGGAGGGATTAGAAAACTGTTCTCTAAGCCAAAACACGACCTAATACTTTTTGTCCAAAAAAATCCACTACAGTTTACAAATGTCACTCATTCATTCATTCAACAAGGATATATCCCTTCATTTATTCAACAAATACTTACTAGCTTTCCCTCTGTGCCAGGCACTGTGCTAGCCTTGAGGATTCAGTGGTAAAGAAGACACAGTCTTTGCATCTGCAAGGAAATGTGTTTCCACCATCTCTCCTCACCCCCTCTCACATGCACATACCATGCAAAGATCTCCCCAGCTGCATTACAGAAAGATGGTCATTTAGCTCTTGCTGTGTGGTATAATGAGCCTCCACGTGTAGTGTCTAGCACAGTGACCAGCAGTCTCTAAATCCACTCTTCTTTGACTATTCCCAACAAACATCAAGAGCTGAGAGCCCTGAATTCCATATTAGCTGTGCCCTGCTATTAGCCATCTAACCTTGAGAAATTCATTTCAGCACTTGAAGCTGCATCTGCTCTGAGAACTCTCTTCTTGAAGGCCCCTTTCAGCTCACAGGGACTGAGATGACTAAAGATTTCTAATAATGGGAAGAGCTATTACCTCACAAGGGGCCTGTTCTATCAGATCACTCAAGTTAGAAAGTTCTCTGTTATACTGAGCTCAATTATTCCTCCACGAATTCATTCACGGGTCCTGCACACTGCAGTAACACAAAACCTATCTACAGCCTCTACTACATGGTAACGCCTCATTAAAAAGACATCTGTCACATTTCTCCAAAGTTTTAAAATAAAAGAATGCCCTTAAATGCCAATCAATCCCAGGATTCCCAGATCTTTTTTATAATATTGGTTACCATCCTTTCTCTTTAAAGTACCGTGCCAAAATACAATGAAATATTCTAAATTTGTAGTCTGACCAGCAAGTGCTTGCTATACATCTGGTGATGCAGCATAAAACTCTGCTTGACTTGTAGATAAAACAACTGAACACGTAATAACCATTTAGAGGAATACTATCTGAACCACATTTATTTAAAACACCATAATAAAGACACAGCATAGCAAAGTCATGAAGATACAAACTGAGGCCAGATGATGTGGATAGGTTCAGATTCTAGTCATTATATTATTAGATGTTAGCCTCTCTGTTTCAGATTCCTCATCTATCAAATGGGAATCATAATAATTCTTACACTGTAGGATTCATATAAAGAACTGAATGAGTTATCAGACATAATGCATTCAGAACAGAAATACAATAGTTACAATAAATATCAAATAAGGTAGGTAACTTACTTGTCAGTGATTATTTATTCAGGTGATAATCTAAATACCTTTTGTGTGTGTGCATTCACAAGTGATATGAAAAGAAAATAGCTTTTAGTTATTTCCTTTGTAAATAAATATTGATAGATTAATAGAGAAAAATAAACTGACAGCTTTTTAAGTTCAAAGGATGTGATCTCCCTCTAAGAGAGAGATGAAGTAAACTATATTAACTGAGAGGAAGCTAAGGGAAAAGCGGAATAAATAGAAAGGAAACATTAAAGGAATTCTTAAGAACATTTTGTTCTGTACCACTAAAACCCAGCCTGCTCATTTCAATTATATTATGAATGCATAATTTCTGATATTTGATGTGCCATAAGAGTATGTTCTCATGTTTATTGGTGTCTTTTTATGTAGACTTTTTAAATCCTCATAGAATCATAATCTGAAGCTAATAAATTTTAGTCACATCTGCTGTGGCAAGTGACCCCTGAACTAAAATCCCCCTTTGTTCTAGTGATCATTTAGTTCTAAATATAAGTGTTACCAGAGGGTGCCTGTGTTTCATCAACTGAGTAAACCCGTGTGGATGTGCAGTACCCATGAAGTTTCACACACACCTACAGACCGCCCCCTGAAAACGTTACAGGTGGTTAAATAAATGAAATAAATTACCTTTGTGTTTCTTTCTACTTCAAACAAACCAACAAAAAACACATGCTACTTTCCCTCGTAAACTTCCATAAGAAGTTTTAACAATGCCAGTACAATAATTTCATTAAAATTGTGACTTATTAAAGATTTAGCTTAATCTTCATTAAAATTTAAAGAAAACAGTCATTTGAACAGTATTCTTTGAAGGCTTAACATATACCATGTGATTGTGATGACTTTCGTATCATTAAATAGCTCTTCTTTTGCAAATAACATTTACCTAACAAGGTGAGATTATAATTACATTTATTATTCCCAGTCATCGTTATTAATATGAGATAAAAGTGGAAATAAATCTTTGCTATACCTCTGAAAGATAAGCAGCATGGAATGTTTCCTCAAGATAAAGTTCATCCACTTTCTTCCAAATTCCCAAACTTTTAGGAATTGGCAACACACTGCCACTTGGAAATAGGGAGATGACAAACTTGGGAAAATAACTGCCACTTTTATTAAACTGCAGGTATTGTGGTGTACTAGCACATTTAATTTAATCCTTATAATCCTATGAGGCAGGTACTCTTGTTATTCTCAATGACTGGTGAGGAAATTGGGATTTAGAAAGGTTAACCGATTTGTCCAAGGTCACATTAACTGGATATAGCCAAGTCAGGACCCAAACCCAGGCTGTTTGACTTTCATGGTCTAAGCTCCTATCCTCTGCAAATGGGGTAAATTAAAAAAAAGAAAAAAAAATTCTGGGGAGAGACATATCCTGATTAGTGAGAAAAGAGAGCAGTGTCTGAGGAAGAAAGAGAACAGCAGAGGCAGAGACTACCCAGATAGAAAGGATTCTGTCTGATTGGAAAGAGTCTTGGATTACACATCAGGAGGTCTGGGAGCCCTTTCCCAGGGTGGCACCAGTGTGACCAAAAAGAGATCAATTCTCTCTAGCCTCATCTGGGAGGAATACATTCACCTACAGCATAGGGTTATGTTAAAGATAAAAATGAAACCTCCAAAACACCATGCAGACAGTAACCACATTTTTAAAATGAATTTTTTTAAATGAACAACAAAAAAGAACATTTTATTGATTTAACCATCATAGAAAATGCCATGGTAGAACTTAAACTACAAATAAATTATCATTTTTTCTTTTTCTTTCTCTCTTTTTTTTTTTTTTTTTTTTTTTTGAGAGACTGGGTCTTTCTCTGTTGCCCAGACTGGAGTGCAGTGGTGCAATCTTGACTCACTGCAACCTCCACTCAAGCGATCCTCCCACCTCAGCCTCCTG
Organism: Mandrillus leucophaeus; assembly: GCF_000951045.1. Taxonomy (NCBI): domain Eukaryota; kingdom Metazoa; phylum Chordata; class Mammalia; order Primates; family Cercopithecidae; genus Mandrillus; species Mandrillus leucophaeus. The sequence goes on from NW_012101443.1 coordinate 4,675,614, forward strand.
AGTAGCTCTGACTACAGGCATGCACCATGACACTCAGTTAATTTTTTCATTTTTTGTAGACACGGGGTTTCGCCATGTTGCCCAGGCTAGTCTTCCTTGGGCTCAAGTGATTCTCCCACCTCGGCTTCCCAAAGTGTTGGGATTACAGGCATAAGCGATCATGCCTGGCTTGAAATATAAATATATTAATAAACATTAACCTAAATGATGTCAAAAATTGTCCTTTTCCATTCCCTGATCACATCGCCGTCACCTAAAATCACAAAAAAATACTTTCATTGTTAGTAAGTTTTATTATGGCTGAAGACACTTGTGAAATCATAAACTCAAACCATGGCTAAAATTAGCTCAATTTGAGTCAATAAAAGTATATACACAAATTTGTCATATCTGCTTCTTTCTTTTTTTTGAGACAGAGTCTTGCCCTGTTGCCCAGGCTGGAGTACAGTGGCACAATCTCGGCTCACTGCAACCTCTGCTTCCCAGGTTCAAGCAATTCTCCCGCCTCAGCCTCCCAAGTAGCTGGGACTACTGGCATGCACCAATACATTCAGCTAATTTTTGCATATTTAGTAGAGATGGGGGCTTTTCCTACCCTCAAGCGATCCACCTGCCTGGGCCTCCCAAAGTGCTAGGATTACAGGCATGAGCCACCACGCCCAGCAAATTTTTGTATTTAGTAGAGACAGGGTTTCACCATGTTGGCCAGGCTGGTTTCAAACTCCTGACCTCGAGTGACCTGCCAACCTCAGCCTCCCAAAGTGCAGGGATTACAGACATGAGCCACCCTGCCCAACTCATATCTATTTATTCATATTGAAGACCCGGAGCAGAAGAATCTGGCAATACTATGTGGCCTATAAAAACTGCGATAAATGGACATTGTTTTTTTAAGCCACTAAGTTTGTGGTTGGTTGTTACACAGCAAGAGAAAACTAATAGAGTACCTGAGACAATTTAGATAACAAAAAAAACAGTTATTAACTCCAGAGTTGAGAGTGAGAGACTGCACAAGAAAGGAAGAGTAATCATACTGTGCGTAGGTTTTAAATCATGTCCCCGATCCTCTGACATGACTGTCTTAATGTCTGTGGCCCCCTCGAAGCCTGGCCGGCCTTAGTGACTCACTCATACCCAACTGAACGTCACAGAAATGACACTGAGGAACTTCCCAGGTTAGGTCAGTCACTGCCCTGATCTCTAGAACCCATTTTACCAGAGAGTTCAGCACTGGATTTTCAGGCAAAGCACAGGTTTTCCATTTTCCATTTACTATTTACGTAGTTTCCATCCACTATTGTACTTTGTCAATATATTACCCTTAGAAACTTCAGGAAGAGGAGGGATGGCTGAAATGAAGTAGAATTTGGCCATTCCTGGATCTTCCAGCCACAATACATGAAACTATACCATTAGCCTCTAACACAAACCAGCCACAATAACAGCATCAGTAGCAGTCATAATAATTGAGGAAGGTAAGATATTTAAATATTTAAAGAGAGGAAGGTTTGTCAATTACCGGTTGAAAACATGTCTCTTGCTCCATTTTATGCCCTGGAAAGTTCTACCAAATTCATTTCCTCTAAAGCCTAAGCAATCTGCCTAACTTTGTAGTCCCTACATTTGTTTTTGTTTCTTTGTTCTTTTATTTTGCTTTGTTTTGTTTTAGAGACAGGGAATCACTTTGTTGTCCAGGCTGGAAAGCAGTGGTGCAATCATAGCTCACTGCAACCTCGAACTCCAGAGCCCAAGTGATCCTCCCATCTCAGCCTCTGGAATAACTGGCACTACAGGCACACACCACTACACCTAGCTAATTTTTGTATATTTTTTTGTAGAGAAGTGGGGGGTCTCACTATGTTCCCCAGGCTGGTCTCAAACTCCTGGCTTCATGAGATCCTACCACCAGCCTCCCAAAATGCTAGCATTATAGGCTTGAGCCACTGTGCCCAACCAGTCCCTATATTTCTAGTCCAAGAAACTAAAAAAATAGTATTCGGTTGAATGAATAAATTTCTTGAAAATATTTCAACAGAAAGTCTTCTCATGCCTAAAATAAACTTTCATCTTATTAGTTAAAATCAACAAATACTTATGGATAAGGCACCATGAGATAAAAAGTATGACAGAGTCCCCATCCTCAAGGAGGTTATAATAAAAATAAATAGTAAAAAAAAAAAATTTTTTTTTTTTTTTGAGACAGAGTGTTGCTCTGTCACCTAGGCTGGAGTGCAGTGGCACAATCTCAGCTCACTGCAACCTCCACCTCCCGGGTTCAAGTGATTCTCCTGCCTCAGTCGCCTGAGTAGCTAGGACTACAGGCATGTGCCACCACACCTGGCTAATTTTTTGTATTTTTTTTAGTAGAGACAGGGTTTCACCATGTTAGCCAGGATGGTCTCGATCTCCTGACCTCATGATCTGCCCGCCTCAGCCTCCCAAAGTGCTGGGATTACAGGCATGAGTCATCAAGCCCGGCCAAAAAAAATTTTTTTTTTTAGACAAGGTCTCACTCTGTTGCCCAGGCTGGGATTATAGCTCACTAGAGCCTCGAACTCCTCAAGGAATCAACCTCCTGAGTGGCTGGGACTATAGGTGCATGCCACCATACCCAGCTAATTTTTGTATTTGTTGTAGAGATGGGAATCTCACTATGTTCCCCAGGCTGGTCTCAAACTCCTGGCCTCAAGTAATCCTCCTGCCTTAGCCTCTCAAAGTGTTGGGATTACAGGTGTGAGCCACTATGCCTGGCCAAAAATAAATACTTAACTAAGCATAAGGCAGCATATGCTACATTCTGTAAGAAATGCTATAAGAAAGATCACATGCCCAGTTGAAGGGCCAAGAAAGACCTGTATAAGGATTTGAATAATTTCCTACTCCAAAACCCTAGACCTTGTCTTCACCTGAAATTAATGCATGCTTCAAATCTTAAATTTTGAAACCCTCTTTCAGATTAAACTCTTAAAGGATACAAAATTCTAGCTAAATAGGAGGAATAATTTCTAGTGTTCTATAGCACCGTAGGATGACTATAGTTAACAGTAATATATTATATAGCTTCAAATAGCTAAAGGAGAATATTGAATGTGTGCAACACAAAGAAATGGTCAATGTTTGAGATGACGGATATCCTAATTACCTTGATCTGATCACTGTACCTTACATGCATTGAAACATCACTATGTATCCTATAAATATATACAATCATTATGTGTCATTAAAAAATAAAGAGGATTAAAAAACAAACAAATAAATGTTGATTGGGGGGAACCCTTATTCCCCCTCCATGAGGCTCCAGCAGAGAGAGGATTATTCTTCACTGCCCAGGGAAAAGCAAGTGGCTAATCCTACTAGTAGGACTGGTGAAGTTCTTTCTACCTCACCCTACCCCATCTTCAAGTGGGAGAAAGAAGGAATAAGCAACGTTTTGGCCTTAAGTCTCCAACAATTCATCAGAAGCTCTGTATTTAGTGGTTGTTGAATCCTGTTCAGCCAAAGCTGTCCCCCACTCTGTATTGTAGTCTCAAAAACTGAGAAGAGCAGAGAGATGGATGATTTATCAATCCATCAAATATCTAGCAATCCTTCCCTTTCTCTTTCTGTTCAATATGCCCTATAAACCATCAACCCTGGGTCAATTCATTTGTTTGTTCTCTACTCCCACTTAAAAGAAAATGTTACAAGCACAAGGAGTAATGACATTACTAAACCTGATCTCCAATCTTTGGTAGATACCACTCACTACTTAGTGATCATTTATAGGTCCCTGCTCAGTTTCGATTCTCTTTTTCTACAGAAGCAACTATTAAACATCCTCAACTTTCACTCACAGCAGATAACCTTATCCTTCAATTTCACTGAGAAAACAGTATTTGGTTTTGAAATATATAAACTTCCTGGCCACACTTTCTGCCTCCCGTTCAACGCTGATCTCTTAACCTGCGCTCTGATTCCTACGCCCGTCAGCTTACTCAGCAATCATGCTTCATCAGTCATTCCCTCTCTCTCCTGAGTCTTCAACTTTTGGTTCTAACTATGCCTCCTCTCTTCATATAAATGCATTCAAAATCATTTTTAAAACACAACAAAAGAACAACAAAACTAAAATTCTCTTCTGGCTGAAACATTTTACTAGCTATCTTTGTTCTCCTTTTAACAGCCAAGCTTTTAGAAAACAGTTATCTACCTTATCTCTGCCTGCCTTTCACTTGCATTCACAGTGCAGCCTAATGCCTGCCCCCAGCCCCACCCCACACTGAAACTACTCACATCAATGGGACCAAATGATCTCCAAATTAACAAATTCAACCATCACTTTTCAATTCTTCGACTTGACCTCTCTACAGTATGACACGTCAAAGCATCTATCTTGAAACTCTCTTCTGCTTGGTTTTTATAACATCACTGACTCCTGAGTCTCCTTTACTTAAGAACGCTCTGAGTCTTTATTGGTTAAACCTTGAATTTTAACATTTTCCCAGGACTCTATTCTTGGCTTTCCTCTTCTCAAACTAAACTCTCCCTGGGGATCAGGGGAGATGGGGAGGAATATTTACACTATGAATTATCCCACATGCCCATAAATCAATAAGGCAACATCTGAATTCATCTGTGTCCTCTCTTTCCCCCACCCTTACCAGTGCTCACCTCTATCATGGCACTGCTATACACCTGTTTAGCAGTCTGTCTCCCCTGCCCTGGCATGCCTAGGGGATGGACACTGCACACTGCTGTCAGGAGTAGTAGCTTTCCTGGGAGGACTGGCAGTGCGGACGGGAGTGACAACGGAGCAAGAACAATGCACCTTTGAGGACCTAGGGAGTATGTAGTTATAAAAAGTAGCCCATAGGAAAATGGGCTGAACAATGCCAGGAATATCTTGAGGGAAATTATATACATACACATTCACCTCTGAATTTCTTGTGCTCAACACATGGTGGGAACTCAATCCGTACTTTGTGAATGAAAGAAGTTGGAAAAAAATGGGTTATAATAAGCTTTGAAGAATTGGTAGGATTCTCACAGCAATAGATGGGGGAGGAATCACTGAAGTCAGAGGGAAGAGGAAAAGCACAGGCACAGGTAGAATTGCTGCACTGGTGGGACAGAGAAGGACAAATTAATTGTCTGGTAATACTAGAATGCTGAGGCATGATCTTACAAGATCTGAAGACTGAGTTGGGGATGGCATTCGCAGGCAATGGCGAACCAGTGACGCCTTTTTAAGCAATGTGATCTGTGATCAGAAAAGAAGAAACTGGAATAGAGCTGCCGAATGAATTACCTAAGTGAGAAGTGAAGCCCTGAACTACGGCAACTGCCTGAACGATGGCAACTGGGGTGAAATGGAGTGAAAGCAGACTACATAGAGAAAACATTATTTTTAAGACTGAAGGTAAATACACTTTTTAAATATTCAAGAACAATGGAATTAATTGAAATATTAATTTAAAGGAGGTGAAAAACTTAAAGCATTAAAATTAAAAGGGAAAAATTATAAAATTTTTAAAAAGTATATTTAACTCCAGCTTAAATGAGTCATAACTGGTACTGGGTGTTAGAATATACAGTATATTTAAAGTTGATTGTGTTGGTAGGAACTCCAACATGCATAAGTTAACAACAGTTTGCAATTGAACAGGGCATTCTGTACATGCTTAAGAAAGGTCATTCTGTAACTTTTGAGAAGGGAGTTAGCAGAATATAACCATACCGTGAAGCTGTTGTTAGCATTTTTCGTGCTTGCTTCAGCTACACTAGCATCTGAGAGGTCAACTTCATCAAATATCAGAGACTGTTAATGAAAAAAAACATACAAAGACATTAGAAGAAAACCTAACTCAATGCTCTTCAATACATTCTTTCAATACAGGAATTAGGAATAGAAAATGGGGGAAAAAAAGTTAAGTTGGTGGTACTCTCTGCAATTTCTTCCTAGAAAGGAAAAATAAAAGCATAAAGTACAACTGATCCATAAAACCCCAACTGAAAAGGACTTTAAAGACCTCCTGGGAACACTATTTCAATGCAAATGTTCTGTGCTCTCTGGAAGCATAACAGCTACCACTTATGGGGAACCTGCTGAGTGTGTGGCATTCACATGCACAATGCAATCTCTCTGAAGCTTGTAACAGCTCTGCCAGGGAGGCAGAGGCAATATCATTGTTTCCAGGCTTGCAGGGTGAGAGCTGAGAATTAGTCCTGGCTTAGCTCACGACGAGTAACTGAACCTTCTGAACCTTATTTTCCTCATCTGTAACTATGTGTTCAAATGAGGTAGTGAATTTGCTTTGCAAGTAGCAGGTGACCTTTTTTGTATACTCTTAACATGCAAGGTAGCAAGTAGGAAATCCTAGCCAATAAATGTAATCTTCCCACTTTTAGCACTCATTGTTCACACTCATTCAGCGTTCTTCCAGCAAGGCAGGCACAATGGTGCACCACTAGAACTGCAGAAACTAGAACTTGAAGTAGTTGACAATTGGACTTGAAACTGAAGTAGACTGTAGAACTAGCCTACTTCAGTTCAACCAATCTGACTGTAAGACTTGTTCATTGACTGGAAGGAATCTACAGTCTAGCACAAGAGATTAAATAGACACAACTAACTTTAAGGTAAGATAGACAAGAGTAAAAGAGAAGAAATACAATGAAATGCTATAGAAGGTCACAGATGATTTATTCAGCAGAAAACTGAACTCTCTCTCTCTCGTGAATCATGGAATAAGGAGTATTTGAGGGGATCTTGACGAAAACAGGGAACTTTGTCAAGTGCAGATGGAAAAGGCAAAGTCATCACAATGATGGTAGCATAAGCTCAAACTGAAGGCTGTCAAATAGCCAATGCTGCCTAGAGATAAATGTGAAAAATCAGGATGGAGCCAGATCAGGGACAATGCTGAACATAATGACTTGTAAAATAAGATTATTTTACATGGTTATTACTTCTATAGATACATAAACTCAGAATTAGGTTTGTTTGCTTGTTTTTACCTCCTGGTGTACAACTCTACCAATTATATCAGGAGCATACATTTATAAAAATGAAAATAATTGATTATTCAACTGGCACAGTAGCCAGAAATCCTAATGTTTATTTTTGAATATTAAAATATGAGTTTTTACAAATGGCTTCTCCCAAAACTGTATTATTATTATTTGATTCAACTGTTAAGTAAAAAATATTTTAAGTCTTGATTTGATTTCCATATGATTTTTATTCCTAATTACCAGCATACTGGAGTGATTAGTTTACGTCGGGTACCATGTAAGCTCTTGATGTGTATTTTCTCCTTTAAGCCTCCTCTCAGCAACATGTGCTGTCCACAGCCACTCCACTGGAATATGCTGGAAGTGGATATGAGCTCTTGTCTGAACACAGAGCATGAACTCTTAGCAACGACAGCAGCTCCCTCTTTCTCTCATGGTCAGGGAAAGATTTACAAGGTAAAAGGTGGAAACCAAAATCGTTGCGTTTATTACATCTAATAAGGTTACATTTAATGCTTTATTTTAATTGTCAAGAAAGAAGAAAGGAAGAAAGAAATGAAACTACACTACGACCTTCTTAAAAGATTATTCTTAGGGACATGTTATGGAACTGACTCAAATAGACCCGCTTGGGATGGGGTCCACGATGGATCACATGTACACTGAATTCATGTAAGAGCATAATGCTACAGTGCGCTTCCAAGACAAAAACAGCTTACAGAACCAAAATTGTACATCCATCCACAGTCTCAAATGCTTGAAACTAGTATTATCTCGAATTACCTTTGAGTCCTTTGCATAGTAGAGGGTGCGGCCTCGAAGTTTGAAGTATCGCTTTTTCCACCTTTGGAAAGAACTGGTTTGCTTCAATAGCGGTCCCTCTTTAATACTGGTCTAGAGAGAAGCAGAGGCACAATGACACGGTTACAATGAAATTCAAACCGAAATGAAATTCAGAGCCAATGGTGCATTTTCATTAACATTTGGAATAATATTTCTCATGCCTTGCAAATTACAAGAGAATATGTTACTCTCATCACAGCTTTGCATATGTGCAAAGCCCCAAAGAGCAAAAGTGAATTTGACATGGTTCCCTGCCCACAAAGAATTCATGAGTAATAGGCAAGACACACGCACATACATTAACACTTGCAATACAGTGTTATGCGCACACTGCCTTGTATATAGTAAGTATGGTGGAGGTGCAGTATAATATGATTACGAAAGAGCATAAGTCCTGGAGCCAGAAACCTTGGGTTCACCTCCTGGTGCCACCACTTAGTAGCTGGATGATCTCAGGCAAGTCACTAAACTTCCTCATGGCTTTATTTATTCATCTGTAAAATGGGGATGACAATACGACATACCTTATAGGGTTGTTGTGAGAAATAAATAAAAAACATATTAAAGGACTTAGGGCATGGTGCATAGTATGTGCTCATTAAATGTTAGTTACCATCAGCCGGGTGTTATTTCTAACATATACACAGTACTGTGCAGGTGGTCCAGAGAAGGAAGCATTAGCTCACCTCAGAGGGAGTCAAAGCAGTGTTCCCAGACAAGGTCCCAAGGTGGGTCTTGAAGGAGTTTATGATGAGAGATGGGGGAAGGACATTTTAGGTGTGTGCAAAAGTAGAAAGGTTAAAACATGGATATTTGGGGCATCTGCAAAGAGTTTTCTGCTATAAATGCAGTGAAGAGTTTGCAAGAGGGAGCAGAGGGAGATGCAGCTGGAAGAGGTAGGCAGGGACTCTGTGGCCCTGGGCCAGGCTCTGGTTAAGTGCCTTAGGTATGCTAGCTCATTTCGTTTTCGGCAGCAAAATACTTGGAACCTCTTTGACCTCATCTAGCGTTTCCCTCTCTTGATTTCCTCCATCACAATGGCTGCTTTCTTCTGCAGTGGGCCTACATACTCCTGCTGTAGGCTGGCACTACCTCCCCTCTCCTCCCTCAGATATCCCTCTGGCTGTTCCCTTCACCCACTTCAGGTCTTGACCATCTCAATGAGACCCACCTGAGTAACTGCATGTTTCACACTGAAACTTGTGCTTGCTCACCATATTTTCCCCCACCCTGATCTTATTACCCATCCCACGAAGTACTTTCCATCTTCTGACACATAATGTCATTTACAATGCTTATTGTGCTAACCCTATTAGAATATAAGGTCCCTGAGTTTATTATATCTAAAAAAGTTAAATTTAATGTTTCATTTTAATTGGATGGAAAGAAAGGAAAAAAGAAAGCAAACTACACTAGAGCCTTCCTATAGGATAACCTTAGAGGCCATGTCACAACACTGGCTCAAACAGACCCCCTTAGGATAGGGTCCCAAGATGGATCACATTTATACAGCATTCAATAAAGAGTTACAGTGCTATAGTGAGCCTCCAAGACAAAAACAGCTTGTAGAACCAAAATTTTAAATCATCCCACTGGATTGCACACTGACACAATATCTCCAGTGCCTAGAACATTATCTGGTTCATATGATAATGAGATCTATATGAATAAATGGCAGGTGCTGAGAGCATATCTCTGTTTGATTCCACCGTTCATTTCCAACTTTTACATAACATTATTTCTTACTATCATAAAGACATAATATATTGAGAAAAGTTTGTTGTCTCCAGTAAGACAGTTAAGTTGCATTAATATTTACTTTGAATTTCAATAAGAATTTTACTCTACAGCTTGCTCTAAGACTGTCTTCCTGGAACTGTTGTGGAATCATTACCATTTAATCGTAACAGAACACTTTTGAAAGTCAGTACCAAAGAGCCAATTTAGAGTCAGACAGACAGATTTCAAGCCAGGCTCCAGCATACAATAACAGTATGAACCTGGACAAATTACTTCAACTCTACACCTCAGTTTTCTCTCCTAAAAATCGGAAATCACAATACCAACTTCACAAGTTTGTTGCATCTAACTTAATTATAAGATAATGCCTGTAGAGCACTTAGCACACTGTCTGCGTTGGAGAAAACATTCAATAGATGGCAGAAAGTGTTATTATTATGATATCATTATGCTATTAAGTCCAGGGTGTGTTTGCCAGGCATCAAATTATAAGAGCTTTTTGTAAGAAGTAAATAAGTGTTTGCAGCCACTGTCAGGACAAATAACAGCTGGAGTAGGACTGTATCAAGAGAGGAGGTTATAGGAGACAAGAGTCAGAATATGCTGGACACAACAGGGAGTGTGCTTTTTCTTCTAAGTGCAAAAAGCTAGTGAAATGTTTAAGGCAGAAAAGTGACAATGGGGAAACGGGTGAGAAGGGAGGTGGTGACTCGAATGGCAGCCACGGTGGAAAGCCACTGCCTTAGACTAGGGTAGGGTCTAGCTGCACATCTAAACCAATTACAGCTGCTGGAGTCCACACAGAAGCAATGGTGAGAGAGGCCTTCTGAGAGGAAGCAGTGAGAAAGGCCAGGTGTCGGGAGAAATCTTGCCCTTAATAAGCTTCATGTGGCAGCAGCTAAAAGTGCTCCTGGAGTGAAACTCCAGGCCCCATTTTGCACAAACTCTTAAGAAAAATAAGATTTAATGCCAGCATTCTAAGGCCTACCTCCTCTGCCTTTTTTTTTTATAATTGCAACTCATTTTTTATAGTGTAAACCACCATTTCAATGTCCTACCACATGGTGCCAGCTTAATACACATGGGTGGGGATAGGTCATCTTCTATCATCTCTCCCATCACCGGAGCCCAGGACCCATGTAAACACAGGGCAAACCCTATCACCAAATACACTGTTACCACCACTCACCGTAGCAGGAATTAAGAGGTCCCCAAGTCTCACTCCAAAGCCTACTTATTTTTAGCAATATTTCATAACATGGAATCCCAATACAGAAAGGAAATAACACGAACAGCAATTCACACTGACACATTCTATAACTACCCTTTTATTCCATAAATCACACTAAACTTTTGCTTATAACAATAAAAATTAAAACATACTCCTAACAAAGGTATTTTTAAAAAGGGGAAAAACATAAATAACAATATAAATTTCTAAATAAGTCAAATTAATATAATTTAAATCTATTGAGGCTGAGAGTGTTAATAGTAAGTGCATATCAGTATTAGCTGCATGTCAAAATTATCGGAAATATTCAGATTTATTATGTGACATTTATACCAGAAAGACTAAAAATCCATATTTATCATCTAATTATTTTGTATCTTTTAAATAGTCATACATCTTAAGAATGCACCCCTGAAATAAAATCTATGTTATCACCAATTAAGTCAGAAATACAAACCAAAGGAAGCAACATTACAGGAAAGAAAATGTACAGCTTTACTGAGATATCATGATCGTATTAGAAACTGCACATGCTTAAAGTGTACAATTTGATATGTTTTGACATACAAATATGGCCATGAAACCACTACCATAGTCAAGATACTGAACATACTTGCCACAATCAAAACTTTCCTTGTATCTCTTTATAATCGCTGCCTGTCCCCAGGCAGCCACTGGTCTGCTGCCAACAGCTGCTTCACATCTTCACCAACATTTAGTCAGTCACTTTAATTTTAGGCATTCTAATAGGTAGATAGTATCTCATTGTGGTTTTAATGTGCGTTTCCCTAATGACTACTGATTTTGAGCATTTTCCTGTGCTTATTTTTCACTTGCACATCTTCACTGATGAACTGTCTGTTTGAATCTTTAGTCCATTTTTATAATGGAATTGTCTGTTTTCCTATTTTTGCATCTTAAATGACCTTTACATATTCTAGATGTAACGTATTTATCTAACATGTGATTTGCAGATATTTCTTCCCAGTCTGTGACTTGTTTTTTCTATTGTATTCATGGCATCTTTTGAAGATCAGAGGCATCCTGAATTTGATGAAGTCCTATTTATCAATTTTTTTCTTTTATGAATCACGTCAAATCTAAGAAAGCTTTGTGTAACCCAAAGTCACAAAGATTATCTTCTATGCAAAAATATTATTTGTACATGCATGACTATTAACCTCAACACAGAATCTAGTCATTCTAATTTTCAGCTGCTCTGTTATTAATTTCCTGTCTACATTGCTTTTTTTTTTTTTAGAAAATACGAACAGGTATAATTATCTAAAATATTGGTTTGTAGCAATTACTCTTTAGATAGAGACTATTAGAGGAACATCATAAAATGTATAACTTTTTGAAATTTATAATATACATTTTGCATATCTGTAGCGAGGCACCTCCATATCTGAAGAATTAGTGACTTAACGTAGCTAGTATGTAACTAAGGAACAGACCACAGTTCTCTACGTTGGCTTTTTGGTAGCAAATGGTGAAAGTACAAGCTAATCCAAATCTCTGTCTTTTCTAAAGTTAGTCACATCTTTTTATAAGGCTAAAAAATATTGTGGTCTTGGATCATATACATTTTTTAGTCAAATCAAAGAACGCCTTGCAAAATTATTTGGCTAAAGTAATTATAATTCTTAGTGAAAATTCATGTTTAACTCCAAAACATGCCCACTCTTTGTTACATTCTCTGAAGACAAAATTTCCTCCTATTCATCTACATAGGTGGAGCATGTCTTCTTGATCCATGTTTCAAAATATGTGCACACATCATATGCAATGACATGATATGCTAAAAGTCTAATCTAAAAAGCTTTCCCAGGACCTGTAGAAAACATTAAGAATTATGAAGACTGACTGACACTGTCTGTTATAATTTGATGTCCCCTCTGAAACTTACGTTGAAATACAATCCTCCATATGGCAGTGTTGAGACCTACAGCCTTGAAGAAGCTATTAGGTCATGAGTGCTCTGTCTACATGAATGGACTAATCCATACATAGAGTAATGGTTAATGGATCAGTAGGCTGACATGAGAGTGGAACTGATGGCTTTACAAGAGGAAGAAAGATCTGAGCTAACACATCAGCATGCTCAGCTCCCTCGCCGTGTGATCCTCTGTGTTACCTTGGGACTCTGCAGAGAATCCCCGTCAGGAAGAAGGCTCTCACCAGATGCCCAGCTATGCCCTCGGACTTCCCAGCCCCCAAATCTGTAAGAAATAAATTCATTTTCCTTATAAATCACCCTGTCTCAGATGTTCTAAGCAACAAAAAATGAACTAAGAGACTGCCACTCTTTATGTGGCATAATGAGATGCTAAATCTTGTGATGACGTCATGAAGCACTCATGCCCTCTCATTCCACTTTCTCTTTCTGTCTTCTTTCACCCTTTAGCTTCTCCCTTTGGTCAACAACCAACATATATTATAAAAGTTCCACCAGATATTATGTAGTCTAGCTACAAAGAACTATCATATCCCTCATCAAGAACCTAATTGGGGTAGTGGGGAAAATTTTTCATGCTGCACTACAGAAAGAAAAGTCTGACTTATGAATATTTCAAACACAAATGGTCATTAGTAATGAGAAGGTCCTTATTCTGGCTGACTGTGTAAAGGACTCTTGAGGAGGAGACTCCATGGCGGAGGAGAGGTGTATTCTTCATTGATCACACAGACAGTGTCCACTAATGAAGCTCCAAGTGAAGGACTCTCTGTGTCCCAGGAACTTGGGTTCCAAGTTAGAACTAGGAGTACATCTTTCCATAGAAACCATGTCATAAATTTGCCTTAAAGCTTAAGTCCCCATGCTATTCTCTCATGTGTCTAAATCCCAAGGATACCAGTTGCCTAATACTTCTATGGGTGTAGTGGTGAGAAGGAATGAATCCTGACACAGCTGCAGAAAAATAAACAGGAAGGTCACTGGTAAATTAGGAGGTCAATCTCAACTGAGGATAGGTTTTACCTGCCTTTTGCCCTATCCTGGATTATAAGCTACTTGGAGTCCAGGAGGTCTATCTCATTTGTCTTTGTATCACTACTGTGAAGGTTCTATAATTTATGTAAGTACAAATGCTCCTCAAGTTACAATGAACATACTAATAAACTCATCGTAAGTTGAAAGTATTGTCAGTCAAAAATGCATTTAATACACCTAGCCTACTGAACATCACAGCTTGGCCTAGTCTACCTTAAACATGCTCAAAACACTTACGTTAGCCTACAGGTGGGCAAAATCATTTAATACAAAGCCTATTTTCTAATAAAGTATTGAATGTCTCATGTAATTGAATACTGTACTGAAAGTGAAAACAGAATGGTTGTATGAGTACTCAAAGTACAGTTTGTACTGATTTCACATCATTAGAAAATTGGAAAATCATTAAGTTGAACCACTATAAGTCAGGGAATGTCTAGTGTGCGTGTGTGCATCTGTGTGTGTGTGTGTGTGTATATGTGTGTGTTTAATACATATTATTACTTTCATAGAAAAATGTGGTCTAAGTTCCAAACAACCAGTTCATAAACAAACTACATCTGGAACAAAGTCTAGCTGTGAATTGGGGTCTGCACATAAAAAGGAAAATGAGCAAACTAACGTCTGTGACAGTGGTTCATAACTTGGTTGGATCAAAATGCCTTTTCAGAATCTGCTGAAAGTTGTGAATACTATCTCTCCAGAAACATGCGTGCACGCACACACACACATAATACACACACTGAAAATTACATACAATTTTAGAGGGTTCATGAACTTTCGAGATCTACCGTAACTAAAAATGATGGCCTCCATATAACAATAAATTGGATTAGTGTTTTGGTGGTTGTTCTTTAAATAATTTGATTAGTTTTTTTGGTTGTTGTTTTGTAAATAAATCAGTCCTTAATATGGTTATGAGTAACAAACATTAATTCTTTTAAACTTTCTCTTCAGTTAGCTTAATGGTCTCCTATACCATTTGAAACAGCGTAATTTGATATTACTTGAGGTTAGAGAGCAATAACTAAAAAACTTTGAGTTCCAATTTTCTGTTGCATTTTCAGCAGTAGTTAATAATTATATAACCAAACATATCCTAAAATATACAGGCATTTCCAAATTCAAAAGTTTGAAATATACTTATTTATTCAATTTGAAAATTTTACTTTTGAAGATATACTACATAGTTATTCTTCCCAAGATCATTGAACATTATTTTATAAACATGAAAAGCTTACCCTAAGAAAAATTAATTTGAACTCAAATGTTCATCCCTTCAAAACACAAAAGAATACATTTGCATTCCGTGTTTTCAGTCCCAGTTTCTTTTCAAACCAAGATTGGAGATGTAGAATCTTTGGGTAACACACTATTTTCACTTTAGACTAGGAAAGCTCAATTAGCATCCACACCTCAATAACCTGAAATAATCAAACAACGGTTCTGCGTCTTTAATGTCCTATCCAGTTTCATGGTTCACTGCTTCATAAAGAGTGCACTTGTGACTCATAAAAGGACACCACCATACAGAGAGGTCAAAATATAATATGAGGAAAATATAACCACAGTGGAAAAGAAGTATCAAAGTTGTATTATCAATATTTTAATGAGTTATTCTTCAAAAAAAATTGATTCATCATTTATGATTAAAAAGAGAATGTGCAAAAACTAAGAGATATAAAAATCAAGACTGAATAGTATGTTAAATAATTAACTTGATCAGAAAGAAATATGAAGTGTTCACTTAAAAATATACAGATTACATGGCACAATGTGAATATACTTAAAGCTACTGAAATGCACATTTAGAAATGATTAAGATGGTAAATTTTAGGTTATAAAATTTTTACCATAATATAAATAATTTTTTTGAAAAGAAGAGATTACAACACTGTTAAATGTCCCAGAAAGTCCTTGGGATAAGAGCTAAAAACTTTTAAGAGGGTAATGTAGCTTCTAGTCTAACAAAGTTAGTGAGAGAAGGAGAAAGAAACTACATTGAATATCATGGAAGAGCCATCTCATCGTGTTCAGAACTGAAGACTTATGGCCTAGCACCGACCACAGGACTGCTTTTTGGACCAGACTGCAGATGACCAGTAACACCATGGGAAGCCACCTCGGCTAAGAGGTCTCTGAACTTTGTCATGTGACATCATGCTAGTCTTCTGTTACTCTAAATCCTTTCCTCTTCTTTCAGATGCTTGCTCAGACTCACTCGCATACAAATGCTTTATTTCTTTTCCTGAAAATGCCTAAAATATGCAGCCCAGTCATGCCCATTCAATACAGTCCTATTTCAGGATGCTTTGAGGAGAAATACGGGAAGCCTGTTGTCACTGCCAAGGGGGATTAGGGAGAGTTATATGGTGAGCTGCATCACTGTAGCATCTGGCGTCACCCAAGGTAGGCAGCCCATAATTCTTAAACCCAAACACAGAACATTAAAGTGCTATAAAAATATATCTTGGCCAAAGAATAAATCATTTGGAAATTCAAATGGCAGAAGTGGGTGTATTCGGATTTTTGTAAAGTTCTGTTTAAGGCAATGGGGAAGAAAAGTTAATGTTTGGTCTATTTATGTCCTAAAAGTATGGTTTTAAGGAAATGTAAATAACCTACTTCATTCTCCCAGGGTTATGTGGGTAATTTCCTAAAATGAAAATCTAGTTAAATTACGCCACCACTTCAAGCCCTTCATTAGTTCTCTTCTGCCTTCCATATAAAGTCCAAGCTCCTACATGTACCATAGAAGGCCCCTATGCAGCCCTCCAAATGCATGGCCTGCCCCTCCCAAGCTCCTTCCTCTGCCCTCCATATCCTCTGCTCCATTTGTCTGTCTTGAAATCTATTCATCTCAACATTCATCCAGCACCATTAGCCCTGGGAAGGCTTCCTTGACCCTGCAGGGGGAGGAAGACACCACCACTCCCACCTTTGGGTCTCTAATACATCCTTATCCTCTCTGTGTAACAGCACCTATGATGCTGAATAGTGTCCATCCACATGTTTATGGTCCCACCAGGTCACGGCCTTTAAGAGGGCAAAGACTGCATCCTCCCCATTTTTGTAACATCACCGTCTATGGTGTTAGGTAACACATCAGAGGGCCTCCACAAATAAATGTTGGTTGACTTGACCTAAACAACTTTTAGCGATAGTATAAAATAGTATGTAAGGTAACTGTGCATTTTAAAACAAAGAAAAAATTAGAAAACGGGAAAGCCCTGGGCCCCTGATTGAGGGGAAATGGTATCAATAAGTAAACAAGAAACACAGGCTGGAAATGCTTTTATGGTTTCCAGGGTTCAGCAGATTTGAGGCTGTTTCTTTTCACATGTATGAAAACGGACACAATGCTCAAAGGCATATGTCTAGAGGGGCAGAAAATGTCTACCCTGATTTTTTATGAGAATATTGTGCATTTAGAGATGTTCCTTATAGAGTCATTTTCAAAGCAAATAATTTACGTTTTTTCTACAGAATTATTACATTCTTCAAATCTTACATAAGCATGGATTAATCTCCTGTGATGTGTGAGGCGGTGGTGTATATATACAGATGTGTAAGATGTAGTCCTTGCCTTCACAAAGCTACAAACCTATGTTACAATATACAAACAGCTAATTTGAAATTCTTGAAGAAAAAAAAGACAAAAACATTATTGCCGTCCTCTAAAAGATGTGATTAAAAAGATTTAGCTGGGAGGCAGTTATTCACATGAAAGCTAATCCTCAAAATAAACTTCTGTTTATGTACGGCTAAACAAACACTTCTTATAAAAGAACAAGCATAACCAAAAAGTGATTAATTTGTAACAGCTCTAGCAAATATAATTATATAATCAAAGTGTGGTTAAGAAAAAAGCACGTGGCTCCAAATATTTCAAAATAATGAAATATTTTTGAAGATATTTCAAAATATCTTCAAGTGAAGAAACAAAGATTCATTTTTTTAAATCATGCTATTATATTTGATATTAATGTTCAACCACAATAATAAAGTTAGTAACAAATATAAGAAATGGTTATAATCAGAGTTATGGTTAAGAATCTGTTAAAAACAAGTATGCTTTAGTTTTATTTTGTTTGCAAATTCTAGGATGAGGCATAAACTCCCCCCTCCTCCCAAAAAGGGCTTAGAAACATTTATATTAACTGCCATTTAGTCCTATAATCTGTCAGTTAATAGGTTTAGTACTACCTGACCCTCATGAAAAATCCGTAAAGCCACATAGACTCCAACTGGAACCTAATAACCTAGTTTAAAAAAATTAAAAGCAAAAAGATCAATGAACCTGACTTTGGAAAATCATTTTCAAAAAATAAAAGCGTTACAAGTTGAATAAATTCTTATCTAGCTGGCTTTCTGAGACTGTTTTTAGTCCAATGTCTTAAAGCTGCAGAATTGCTCATTTCATGCCCTTTGCTTAAAGAAAATGAAGGTAATTTCTCTTTTAAATTATATACACACATGGATGCTCCAGAATTTCACCTAAATTTTCAGAAACGCCTTTGTGTCACAAGTTGAAGCTGCTTAGATGGAAAACCACTTTAATGCCCCAAGGAGAATGCAACTTTAAATATAGCCCTTCGATGAGCCTTTTGTAAAGCTAAGAGTCCTTGAAAAATCAGGCACTGCCTGAGTTATCCGGTAGGTGTACACTTTCATATGCGATGCTGACCTTTAGAGGAGCATTAAACAGGTGTGTAAAGTGCAAAGGTCAGTGATGATGCATGTCTTTTACAGATGCCTTCAAGAATTCCAGAAGAACCTCTAGCTTCTACCAGTCATGTCCCAGCATGACCTCCACTTCTCATCTAGGGAATGGAATTTGCTGTAATGGGAGAGATGGATCAAGGGAGATTTCAATACTCTACATTTTATTTGTGTCACTTCTTTCCTATCTCTTCTAACTCCTATCTATTCTGTCCTCTCAAACAAAGAATTTTTCTTTGGCCTATATATTTCCTGATTCATTTGTCATATAAATTCCAGGAAAGCTGTGTTAGGCTTTCTTGGATGTCTGTACAAAACCTGTAACATCATGAATCTACCTGACCATCTTTAATGGTCAAACGAAACCTCTATAGCTAGGAAATAATGCCTGCATATCACTACGTGCTATGATGGTATGTGAGGCAATGGATTCAAAAGAATATATAATTCTTTAAAAATATGATATGTCAAGATATTATCATCATAATAAGTCCTCATCCTACGCATTATTTGTTATGGAAAAGTTTTTGTTCCTTAAATCCATCCCTTTCCACCCCTCTTGCTATTGCCTTAGTTTGGGCTCCTCTAATTCTCTTGGACTCAATAGTTTACTAGGTGCTCTCCATGCTATCAATTTTTCCCACCACTAGTCCATTCTTTCCATTGTGGACAAAATTATCTCTGAAATCCTGCCAAACTCTGGTTCAGTATGTTCAAGGTGTGCCCATCACCTGCATAATTCCAGACCTCTTAGCTGGGCATACAATACTCTTTTGTCCACAAGTGTCCCACCTTCCTTAACAGTCCCATCTTCAGCAGTCCCCCTAAGTTCCCCTAATAGTAAAGTAAAAGAGAAGTACTTGGTAATCCCCAAATACACCATGCTTCCCTGTGTCCAAGCTTTTTCACCAGCTCTCCCTTCTACTCAATGTCATCCTCCACTGCCTCTTCTAAACCTCCCACCCCATCCCATCCTCCTTCAAAACTCAGGCCACTACCACATCCTTGGTATCACATTCAAAGCTCTATGCTCATGCATTATTTACAGCATTAATCATGCTGCATAGGGATTTTTTTTTAATGCCTGGGCCTCTCCTGTAGGACTGAGTTTCTCAGTGACAAAAACTATATCTCATTTATACATAGAAAATAATTAATACATATTAACTAATTTGTTGAAGAATCAGGAAACAAAAAGTAAGAAATTAAAGGATTAGAACTTTTTTTCTTTGATTGATAACAACTGGAGGAATTCAGTGGAAAAAGACAATTCAATTTATCTTTCCAGCAAGTCAATATATTGACAGGAAGCATAAAACAAAAATAGACCTGACTCCTGAACAAGAGTCCCAGGCTGGGTTCCAATTCTGCCTCCACCATTTGCTAGCTCTGTGACTTCTAATAAGTAATCATATCTATGAACCTAAGTTTTCCCATCTGTAAATAAATAAACATCACCTGCCCTGTATTCCTCAGAGTTGTCAGGAAGAAACAAAATGATGCCCAAATATCTCCTGTAAACTCCCAAATGTTATGACGTATCAGAAGTAAGGTACCGTTTGAGTTGGTCATACTTTGGGGAAAAAGGTGTTTTTGGTGGGACTGATACAAAGTACATAAAGAGACCATCCTGAACAAGGGCCTAATGCTTCTATTTGGATACATTATTGCACAAAACCCTAATTTAACCACATAAAGAAAATGTCTAAAGTTTTCTAAATCTTAAACATAAAAGTAAAAATCAATTATGAAATTGTATTTAATATAATAATGGAGCATGGTTTATAACACACTATGTAATACTATTTTACTTCTTAGAACACCGATCTTATCTTGTTTACCAGTGAAAATTAGGAAAGGATTAGAATTGCTGCTGGATAACTCCACTTGGATACCACTGGCTCTTCAAAATTCAATAAGCCCCAAACTAACATGTCTGTCTCCCCGAGTAGCCTGCATGCTCAGTGAGAGCAGAGGCCACGTGCACCTCAGTCACCACTGGAGCCCTGGCACCAACCAGAGTTCCTGGCACAGATAATAGCGCTTAGTAATGATGCACCGAACAAATGAATGAATGAACACCGACATTCAGATAAAGTAGCTGAGATGGCTTTTGGGGGAAACTTGCACAGAAGCCTATCTTTAGGAGCTCTTCAGGCAGACCCTCGGCAGGAACCCAGCAGCACTGTGAGAACTCCAGCCACAGGTGCCTATTTTGTGGCGGGTCATCTCCTCACTTGCAAGTGTCCCTGTGGCAAATATAAGCAATTAGCTGTTGTCTATTCTGGGCTTTTTTCCCCCAAATTAAAAGCCATTCTGCTTTTATCCACTACCACTTCACTGTTATTAGGGGAAGCCATCTATCTTGTCTGCATTAATATTATCTTCGTGGAGGGGACGGGTATACAGAAGAGATACACCTACAAAATGTGTAAATGAACTACTATTTGTAGACAGTGACATTAAAAGATAGTACATTTTCTAGCCTTCCATATTTTATCCAACAGTTAAACTTAACATAATTTAGTTTGAAAGGTGGCCAAACACAAACCACACAGACCCACATTTTACCCCATCCTAAAGCCTATCTTTACCACAGGTTTGCCCTTCAATAGATTGTGTCTCCTACCATAACACTGCTTTTTCTTTTTATTTACCCTTCTAAATATTTTTGTGTGATTATAATATGAGAACTATTTTTCCCCACAGCCATGCTGGAACTCATATCTGAGTAACGACTGCTCCTCCTCTCATGGATCTGGAAGGGAAGTCATTTGATCTTGCTCTGATTCAGTCTGTCAACCTCCTCCATCAGCCACCTGGGAAACTGCTTCAAGGCTGGCTTTCCTATCAGCCTCCAGACTTCTCCCATCAGCTCCTTTTGACTCCAGACTCTTGGCTTTATGCTAGTATCCTCCTTTCCCCGTGCGAATTTTGTCCCACCATGATTTTCCTACTTTCTTAAAAGTGAATGTAAGCCTCTGTATTCAAATAAGGACACACACGACACTAAGCTCTATTAAATATGCCATTTGCTCTAAAGTCTGGCTGATCATTACATGGAGACCTTTATAAACATTAATACACCTTGATTCAATTGGTTTAGAGTAGGGCATAGGGACCTACACATACTAAAATCTCTTTTGGTGATTGGAATTATCAGGCTTAAAAGACTCTTATACATACAATAATTTGCATAAACCCTTTAAAAAGGTATAATTCAGCACTTTTGTTCCTTTTCCCATGCACCTTTAACTAATATCATTAAGTGTAGCCACTTACTTTTATCTGGCTCTGTGCATTTTAAAAATCTGGTGTCAAAATCTTCCTAAAACACATATTTAGGAAGCTCTGCCCCCAACCAGGAGTAGGGGGAGAAGCTAATTTAGGTTTAATGACTGAGGATGCTCACTGTAGCTCTCCCTTCTTCAGGGCCAGCCACCCACAAGAAACCAAGCTACACTCAATTATGATCCGAACAAAAGCCAGATCCAACTGCAGATGAAGACTGGAATACGACCTCCAATGAGGGAATAAGAGCTACATGGGTACTGGACTCAAACCTGTGTGCTGGGAAATTTCTGGACGGGGGCAGAGAATAATGGCCCCAGCTGCTGTACGCTCCCTTTTGTGATATGTCCATCCCCGCACTGTCACGCTGACCTCGCCAGGAAAGCAAATGCTGGTGGAAGAACTGCAGCGGGTATAAGGGGAGCTTCAGAGAATGACGTCCCCGCTTACAGGGGAATGGTGGTGAGGGATGTTTCTGGGACCAACGTTTAATGACAATGCAATCAGATGATGAGGGTGATTTGTCATTTACAATATCACAAAACATTTCCCTTTTATAAACTGCCACCAGGAGCAGTTGTCCTCAAGCAGTTTGGTGTAGCAGGATCATCCGAGCTTTTCCCAAATACATGTGACCAGGCACTTCGAACCGGCCATCCAGAACCGAAGCAGCTCAGCCTCCCCATTCCAGGATGACTCTGAGGAATTCTACAGCTGTGAAACAGAGTTCCAAAGCCACGAGGGGCCAGGCATGGTGGTTCACTCCTGTAGTCCCACCTACTCAGGAGGCCAAGGCCAGAGGATCGCTTGAGCCCAGGACGTCAAGGCTGCAGTGAGCTAGGATTGCACCACTGCACTCCAGCCTGGGCAACAAAACGAGACTAAGTCAGGGAAAAAAAAAAAAAAAAGCCACAAGGCTAGATGGTATGCATTGACTATAATGACATTTCACATGACATAAAACCTTGACATTTAATATTCTAGAGGTTTGTACAATAGTCTTATTTGTTTTTATTCTCAAAAACCATACATGACTATTGTTTTTGTTTTTAATTTTACTAGAAGTAATTGTTTACTTTTACATATAAAACACACATGTTCTGATTCTGATTCCGGTTGTCTGAGACGTCTATGTGACAGACAGCTGTAGTCTGGCCACAGTGTAGTGTCTGCTGGCAACATTTACTCTCTGTGCAGGGCGTGCCAGCGCCCAGTGACGTGCTTGTTCTTCAGTGGGTCTGTCTGCAGTATTCCATCCTGCCATGCTCAACCCAGGGATAAAAAATGGCTTCCCACCACAATTCCTCTGCCCTTTTCCCTGTCCAGGAAGGAAGAAACCCAACCTGTCAAAAGCCAGTTATGCTGCAGCCTGTGCAAACCTGACAAGTGGTTATGTCTGCCCCTCAAGACCTAACTGAGGGAATGTATGCCCAAGGAATGTAAAGAAGCAAGCTTCCCCCTGTTTGAAATACTATAAACTCTAATATTTGGGACATTTACATTTAAATATAAATCAATGCATTCTAAAGCAAAATAATGAAGATTATCCAACATTTTTTTTTGTCCTTGAGACGGAGTCTCGCTCTTTCGTCCAGGCTGGAGTGCAGTGGCGCAATCTCGGCTCACTGCAAGCTCCACCTCCCAGGTTCACGCCATTTTTCTGCCTCAGCCTCCCGAGTTTCTGGGACTATAGGCGTCCACCACCACGTCCAGCTAATTTTTTGTATTGTTAGTAGAGACGGGGTTTCACCATGTTAGCCAGGATGGTCTCGATCTCCTGACCTCGTGATCCGCCCGTCTCGGCCTCCCATAGTGCTGGGATTACAGGCGTTGAGCCACTGCGCCCAGCCTATATTTTTTTTTGAGATGGAGTCTCACTCTGTTGCCAGGCTGGAGTGCAGTGATGCACTCTCAGCTCACTGCAACCTCCGCCTCCCAGGTTCAAGCAATTCTTGCACCTCAACCTCCCAAGTAGCTGGGACTACAGGCACACGCCACCACGCCCAGCTAATTTTTGCATTTTTAGTAGACATGGGGTTTCACCATGTTGCCCAGGCTGGTCTCAAACTCCTGACCTCAAGAGGTCTGCCCACCTCGCCTCCCAAAGTACTGGGATTACAGGCGTGAGCCACTGTGCCCGGCCTATCCAACATATTCTAGTCACCCTCTGTATCCGTAAACCATCTAGTGATTACTAATGTACTTTGCCCCTCGCAATGGCTTATAATTTTCTTGAGAATATCTATAATGATATAATTACCTTCTTGAGACTGTAGTTATTTTGTGAACATTTATTTATTAATTTCTAAAATTAAGCTCTCTCCTTTTTTAATATGTACCTTCTTTAGAGCATTTTCTGAATGCATTTTTCTTTTTTTAATTTTA
The DNA here is from genome assembly GCF_000951045.1 of Mandrillus leucophaeus. Taxonomy (NCBI): domain Eukaryota; kingdom Metazoa; phylum Chordata; class Mammalia; order Primates; family Cercopithecidae; genus Mandrillus; species Mandrillus leucophaeus. The sequence goes on from NW_012101443.1 coordinate 4,699,811, forward strand.
ATTTTAATTTTAAGTTCCAGAGTACATGTGCAGGATGTGCAGGTTTGTTACATAGGTAAACATGTGCCTTAGTGGTTTGCTGCACCTATCAACCCATCACCTAGGTGTTAAGCCCAGCATGCATTAGCTATTTTTCCTAATGCTTTTCTTCCCCCCACTGAGTGTATTTTTAATTAATATTAGGTAAAAGTATATGGCTTTATAATGTACTGTTACACAGAGAAGATACAAAATGTACATGCTGTATAATACCAGACATAGTTTTTTCATAAAATATAATGAACTACCAGGCATTACCACAAGATGGCAGTGGTGCTATGCTAATGATCAGGATTTTCTTTCGCAAATGTGAACACAGATGGGCTTTTTGTCAGTTGCACAAATCCTTCCCTGTAACTGGTGAATGCCTGAATGCCATATGTGTAACCATGTTGTAAATGGGTGAATGAATGAATGAATGAATATTATCCTTCAAATTTCTGAATTTACGTATTCCTTATCAAATGCCCCATTCATATCCAAGAATAATCCCTTTGCCCACACATGACAATCTGTTGTAACCACTTTCCCCCATGGCCACAATGACACAACTATTTTGATGTGAGGGCATTTTGATGTGGCCTAAGATAAACCACTAGACATCATGTTTGCTTTTTTAACTAATAACTAATGTGCAAATTAGAGAGCCTCACAGCATACCTGAGGCTCACAAGACTGCTGTGCTTACCATGTCCCCTATCCTGGAATGCAGTTCGTGGCTGCAGGAGCTGGGGGGTCAGTGGTAAGGTCAAGGGTAGGATGGGAAACAGGGTGAAGTGCAGGCATCTGATTGCTGAGCCACACGCAATCAGGAGTCTCACATCTACCACATACAGTTATATCAGAAAGAGCTACTCAGCATTTCATGCAAAAGATCTGCTTATTTTCTGGAATTTCAATTGCATTTTCAATAACCTGCCTCTGAAATTCTCTAATTCTTTCCCCAAAGAATATCTGAGTCCCAACTACATAGGAAATTAGAAATCAGTTAGAAATCTGCCAGTTCTCTGCATGGATAGACAGATTAGATAGCTAGCTAGCTAGCTAGCTAGATAGATAGATAGATAGATAGATAGATAGACAGACAGATAGACAGACAGACAGATACATGTTATATTTAGTATCATAAACTCCACTCCAATGATGGTTTTGATGGACAAGACTGATACCCCTAAAAAGGATAACCCAGTTCTAGAAGATTTTTAAAAAATATCTTATTAATAATCGTTCACAGAAATGAAGAGAATCAAATGTGAGTGTCCTCTGTGATTAGCATGGAACCAATAAATGGTCAGAGATGAAGGCTGTGCAAATGACTAGAAAAAACAGCAACACCCACACGCACGGGCAGGCACACACACGCACGCAGACGCACACGTGTGCACGCACACACATGCACGCACACACGCACGGCTGCACGCGGGTTCTCTACTTTGGTCACAACAGCATTTTCCTGTGTCCCTTCACCCGGATTCATCCCATCTTCCATTTATTCCTCCTCTGAGATCTTTCTATATTTCTCTATCATTTGCCAAATCAATGTAAGCCCTCCCTCCCTTAGGCTACTTCTGCATATTGTTCTTGCTTCCACCTTTGCATGGTGGTGTAATTGTCTGTGTCCATCATGCACAGAGGTGCAGAGGTAGGGCCTAGGTTCAAACCTTGGCTCCACGGCTGACTAGTTGTTAAAGACTTTGAGCAAATTACTTAACGTTTCTGTGCCTGAGTTTCTGCTTCTTCACGGATAATAACAATAACTAAGCCATAGGGGTGCTGTGAGGACTCAGTGAGTCAATGCATGTAAAGTATCTGCAACAGTTCCCGACACACGGTGCTCAGTAAATACCAGCTGGTCTTGTGTTACTCTCGCTTCTGTCCTTTATTAGACGGTAAATGTCCCCAAGTCAAGTTCATATTTACTTCATCTTTGTCTCCTTAGCACCTGGCACTATGCCTATCACCTCAGTGGTACTTACAATTTGTTTGTTAAACTAAATTGAACTATTCCCTCTGTCTTTCATCTCTAATCATTCTCTCTCCATCCTTCCCTTCCCGTTGGCATATCTGATTTTAAAAAGTAACAACTTTTTCCACCTCTTGATTATGTCTCAGCTTCCGAGCTATGCCTTCCTCTCCATTACTACAAAACTGCTTTAAAAAATCAGAATCCTCTCGCTGACTCTGCCTTTTCCTTTCCTGCAGCCTTACTGCATGCATTATAGCTTCCACTCCCTCCTTTTCAGAAAATCTACCCCTTGGCTATTTCCAATTACAGCCTATGTGCCAAATCTCTCTGAATGAACTTCTTCCCATAGTTCCAATTATCTCCTCTAAATATATACATAACTCCTAAAATAAATTTCTATATTTATTCTCATTTTCACTCCAGCTCCATTTACAACTGCCTGCCTGACACCTCCACTTAGAGATGCCATCACCACCTGAAACGCAAGTACATTTTATTTCATGTAACACATGTGTTAGTATAATAGAAAAGACACTGGCCTGGCTTCAGAAAACCTAAATTCTAATTCCAAAATTGCCAGCAGGTAACTACACGGCACTGGGTAAAAAGTCACTCTATACGGAATTCCAAATGAATTCAGCACCTTCCCGTGGCAATTCTGCCCCTCCTCCTACGACCTCATCTGTTAGCAGCAGTGTCCTTTTCCTAAGCACACAACCCCACAACTTCCAACCTCTCTTTTATCTTCCCTCACCCTTAAATTAATCTGCCATCAAAAGGTTTCTGAAAACTGGTCTTCCTTTTTGCTCCTGC
>NW_012101443.1:4707448-4708246 GCF_000951045.1 Mandrillus leucophaeus
CCACCTCGGCCTCCCAAAGTGCTGAGATTACAGACACGAGCCACCGCACCCAGCCTCTCATTTTTCAATATTTTCAGTGGTAAATGAATTCTGAAATCTGTATTACAGTATGAGGAGAAGGTAAATCACAAAACAGGTCAAGTTTATCCACTCAATCTTTAGAAGATAGTCTAACTTTATCTCCCTAACCCCCAAAAGTCATTCCAGCATCCACATTACTTTTTCTTCATCCTATCCATACTCCACTCTACTTGAGAATAACTGTCTTGAATTGAGTGGACTGTTTCCATTGTTGGGATGAAGTGAAGTATTTCCTTTTCTGTGTCCTGGATGTGAGGCCATATCACTTGTTACTCTCATTGTCTATGCTGCTCTGCACATGTACAGTCTTCCTCTGCTGAGGGTGTGCAGAGCCAGGCAGGACTCAAAGGCTTCCTGCGCTTTTCACTTGGAAGGCATGGCAAATAAAGATGACTTCATCCAGACGCCTAAGAAACACACATTCCTGCGGCCAGGCGCGGTGGTTCACGCCTGTAATCCCAGCACTTTGGCAGGTCAAGGTGGGTGGATCACCTGAGGTCAAGAGTTGAAGACCAGCCTGGCCAACACTGTGAAACCCCCATCTCTACTAAAAATATAAAAACCAAATGGGCACAGTGGTGCATGCCTGTAATTCTATCTACTCAGGAGACTGAGGCAGGATAATCACTTGAACCAGGGAGGCGAAGGTTGCAGTGAGCTGAGATTGTGCCGCTGCACTCCAGCCTGGGTGACAGAGCAAGACTCTGTCTCAAAAAA
>NW_012101443.1:4712911-4715033 GCF_000951045.1 Mandrillus leucophaeus
GTTTCTGTGCCTGAGTTTCTGCTTCTTCACGGATAATAACAATAACTAAGCCATAGGGGTGCTGTGAGGACTCAGTGAGTCAATGCATGTAAAGTATCTGCAACAGTTCCCGACACACGGTGCTCAGTAAATACCAGCTGGTCTTGTGTTACTCTCGCTTCTGTCCTTTATTAGACGGTAAATGTCCCCAAGTCAAGTTCATATTTACTTCATCTTTGTCTCCTTAGCACCTGGCACTATGCCTATCACCTCAGTGGTACTTACAATTTGTTTGTTAAACTAAATTGAACTATTCCCTCTGTCTTTCATCTCTAATCATTCTCTCTCCATCCTTCCCTTCCCGTTGGCATATCTGATTTTAAAAAGTAACAACTTTTTCCACCTCTTGATTATGTCTCAGCTTCCGAGCTATGCCTTCCTCTCCATTACTACAAAACTGCTTTAAAAAATCAGAATCCTCTCGCTGACTCTGCCTTTTCCTTTCCTGCAGCCTTACTGCATGCATTATAGCTTCCACTCCCTGCTTTTCAGAAAATCTACCCCTTGGCTATTTCCAATTACAGCCTATGTGCCAAATCTCTCTGAATGAACTTCTTCCCATAGTTCCAATTATCTCCTCTAAATATATACATAACTCCTAAAATAAATTTCTATATTTATTCTCATTTTCACTCCAGCTCCATTTACAACTGCCTGCCTGACACCTCCACTTAGAGATGCCATCACCACCTGAAACGCAAGTACACTTTATTTCATGTAACACATGTGTTAGTATAATAGAAAAGACACTGGCCTGGCTTCACAAAACCTAAATTCTAATTCCAAAATTGCCAGCAGGTAACTACACGGCACTGGGTAAAAAGTCACTCTATACGGAATTCCAAATGAATTCAGCACCTTCCCGTGGCAATTCTGCCCCTCCTCCTACGACCTCATCTGTTAGCAGCAGTGTCCTTTTCCTAAGCACACAACCCCACAACTTCCAACCTCTCTTTTATCTTCCCTCACCCTTAAATTAATCTGCCATCAAAAGGTTTCTGAAAACTGGTCTTCCTTTTTGCTCCTGCACCCAGTGCCCTAATGCTCGTGATTCTATTATTTCTCGCCTAGACTACAGCAATGATCCCCTATGAATACATGCTTCCAAGACCAGCACGCCCGGCAAACCTCCTGATGGTGAGCAGTGCGGGAACCACCACCTGCCTATCACAACACTAACCCTTCATTTGGTTCCCCTTGAAGTTTGGCCCGAGTGTGAAAATGAAAAATGACTCTTCTTTTAAGGACCCATAATAAAGCAGAGGAGACACAGAACACTCAAACAAGACTTTTCTAAATGTTGGCACTAATAAAAAGGAAAGTAGACCAAAAGTACCATTTCAAACAATAGGACAAAATCCTGTTTGTCCTCCATGCCTCTGAGCCCAAAGAGAGACTCTAGGGCCCTTCTGTCTCAGCTCCCCCATCAGGGGCATACCAGGGGTCGCCTAAGGCCAAGGAGCACAAGCTCAGAGAGACGGCACACTCAAGGTCTCCACACCAAAGCTAAGAAGCCGAGCCCTCCTGCTCGCCTGTCTACAATCTGTCCTTGCAGTTCTTGTTCCTGTACTCACGGCGGGGCTGCCTTACTCGGGCAGGCCTCAACTGAACACCGCAGTCCCACAAAAGTCCCCCACTGTTCACAAGGCAATCATATGGACAGAAACATGAAAAACAGATGTATTTTCTTATACTGAACTAGCCCCCTGTCTAATTAATCCTCCATACTCCCTCCCTCCAGAATTATGTCCTTAAGGCAGATCTCATCTGGTCACTTCCCTGCTCGAAATCTTTGTTGGTTGTTCATCAACTACAGAACAAGGCAAAGCGCTTTAATTCTGCAAGGAGGGCCTCTGACTGGTTTCATCTTCACAGATTTTGCAGCCCCCCTCTTAAAACATCACTTCCATCCCCACTCCCCGCCACCTGCGGTGTCTGCTCCTGGCATTCTGGTCTACCTGCCATTGGCCAAACAAAACACTCATCTTCCTCCCACCTTGGGTTCTTCATATGGGTGGCTTTCTGCAGGTGCAGAATGTGCACCCCCTCCCCAAACCTCTCCTCTTGTGACTCACCCTTAAAT
>NW_012101443.1:4716238-4721929 GCF_000951045.1 Mandrillus leucophaeus
AAAAAAAAAAAAAGGGGGGGAAAGAAAGGAACACATTCCTTAAGTTCCAAGGTCAAAATCAGGTTTAATTATTCACACATGAAATACACTGTTTTCACAGATCTATTCATTCATTAAACATAGTTATTGAGTGCCTACTGCATGCCAGGAAGTGCTGAGAGTGCTGGAGATACAGCAGTAAACAAAACAAAGAAAAATGCCTGCCTGCAAGGAGCTAACCATATACCGAAGGCCAGACTTAAGATCCAGAAAGGATTTCTGACACCTAATTTCATTTACCTACATATAAAAGGTTGTGTAACTCCTTATCTACTTACAAAGCTTACTAAACTAGTTAGTAGGTATGACTGAAGAAAACCTGAGCTAGTATGTGGAAGAATAAATATCAAAGTTTAGGACAATATCCTATGACAACTCAAAGAATAGTTTTCCAGATGAAAAAGCAGGAGTCCACATCCAAGTAGCAGAATCAAAGTCCAAACAGACTTTGAGAAGATAATTTACTACTTATCTCCAAAAGGATGCCTTTAAAAAAAATCAAACATACAATCTTATGTCATTGCTATGGTTTGAATGTGTCTCCCACAGTTCGTGTGTTGAAAACTTGATCCCCAGTGTGGTGGTGTTGGGAGGTGGGGCCTAATGAGAGGTGTTTGGGTCATGGGGTCTCTGCCCTCATGAATGGATTAATGTTGTTATCATAGAAGGGGTTCCTTATGAAAGGATGAGTTTAACCCCCCTGTGCACTTGCTCTCATTGCCCCTCTCTTTCTCTCTCTCTCTCTCTCTCTGGCCCTCTCTTGCCCTTCTGCCTTCAGCCATGGGATGTCACAGCAAGAAGGTCCTTACACGACACCAGCCCCTTGATACTGGACTTCCCAGCCTCCGGAACTGTGAGCCAGTCAATTTCTGTTCATTATAAATTACCCAATCTCAGGTATTCTATTATAGCAACACTAAACAGACTAAGACAGTCATAAGAGTTTAAAATTACACATACATACATACATACATACATATGTATGTACATAAATACATGATACAACTATACAAGTTGTTTTAGAAGGCCAAGTTCATATATTTTACAAAAAGCGTTTTGGAAAAAATTTTTTGTAATGTCTACTAACATTGCTTTACTATTAATATTAGTCTTCCCTATGGTAGAAGAATGGCAAGTTACCAAATTCAGCCAAACAACTGATGAGTAATTACCAGCTTTAGGCATTAGATAAAACTTCCTTTAATGTTTAATAAGTCAGGTCTCCAGATAGAAAGATCCTATGCAGAGCAGAGAGAAATTTTTGTGTGAGAGAAACAGCTAATGGTCTACCATAATCCATTCTTTCTCCCAGTACTTACCCTCTCAGCTACAAACTCCATTTCCTAACCTCCTCTCACATGTATCTGACCATGTGAACAACTTTAGGCCAACAGGACATGAGCGGAAATGAGGAGTGCAACTTAAGATTCATTGTCTTAAGGACACCTGGTCCTATTGCTTTCTGCTGGCCAGAAATAGGGATGACTCAAGCAACATTGAAAACTGCCCTGTGAGACTACATATCCCAGGCTATTTGAAGTTTGAAGCTCCCGTGTCACTAAGATCTTGCCAATGAAATGCGAGCAATAGTCACGGATGCCACTTTGGCCGAGGCCTTTATAAACTGGTCTATCTCCTTCATGTTCTCCTTTTCCACTTTCTAGCTGGAACCTGGAAATGGTGACCCAGTTTTAGCCCCAGAGCAAGGACAATTCCCTGGAGAGAGATGGCAGGGAAACAACATGGGAGAAACCTGGGCCCTTGAATGGTCCCATGCAACAGAGATACTTCAGCAGCCTTCCTTGGACAAGGATATAAGACAGAAATGTCTTTGTTCTCTAAGTTCCTGAATTTTGGGGATTTACTTTTTAATTACAACTTTACAACTCTAATATTTAAGCTATAATTAGAGGCATCCCACCAGCTTAGGACCACATACCTCTGAACTGTTACTGGTGAGAGAGAAATAAACTTTTATGTTACTTGAGCCACTGCATTTCTGACGTTTGCCACAGTTTGTTAGTCTATATATACTATTAATGTGTTCCTATCATCTAATCTGTAATCACTCATTTTTAATTAGTTACATTAGTCATTCTATATAATTCTAGGAAGTGGTGCAAGATTACCCAATATCCATTTCCCCTTTCCTCCTTCCTAACCAAACCCCGATTTGGTTTAGGTATCCATTTCTTCTAAGTCATGTGCTTAGGGAATGCTGACTCTATTCCTGGCTCTAGCAAGTACATACTAATTAGTTTAATAAATTGCTTATGAGGATTCCTTTCCCCTTGCCATTAGTAATTAGTTCGGAGGTGAGATGTGACCCAGTTCCAGCCAATCAGAGGTGAGTGGAGGTGTCATGGGGGACTTCATTTGGTGCACAGCAACAGAGAACTCTTTTTCTGTCTGCTGTCTGGATGTGACACCTGGAATTGATTCAGGCACTTTGCTAAGGATACCACTCATGCAGGAGAGCAGAGACTTGGGAACTGCAGAGAGGAGTGAGTGAGAGCCAGCCCTGTCTCCAGGTGCTTCGCCAACATGATGTGGAGTTTTTTGTTAACTGCAGCATCCTAACAAATAAAATATAACAAGAGTCCCCATATAATGTAGATAATAAATAAACCATGCTAGAAGTGAAACAGAAATATTATACTACTCCCCATCCCAATCACTTCATATGGAAGAAACGTGTTGAACCCTAATAACATCAAAGGACCCCTGCACCACAACAAGCGGAAGAAAACCCAGCTGCATTAAAGTAGCATTCTCCATTTACCTTATGCTTTCTTCAAAAAGACACTCCACAAAACTACGAGGCTTCCAATTACCTACACTATAACCCCAAATAAATATACAACGATCTCCTGATCCCAGGCTGCAGACTTCTCCTGCAAAGGGAGGCAGAATATCTCATTTGAGCAGTCCACTTAATTCCTGCTGCTTCTCTTCAATCAGGCCTCTTGCAGGTTATTACTCACTTACTTCTTAATTCTCAACACATCTTTCAGAGCTTTTCTAAACATTCTGTACTCCCATCAAACACCAAATCAGTATAGTCATTGTCCCAAATAAGTAGAACCCCGCAGAGTGCAGGCAGCAAGAAGCCATGCTTTCTCCAGGCACCTAAAGTCATTCAGAAGCCTATTCATTTCTTGTCCTGAATGAACTCTGTTCCAAGGTTTTCCCAGTCATTCATAAAAAATTTGAAGTTCTCTGGTCACCTCTAGTCACAAAAACATGTTACATTTCAGTAGGGAAAACGACCAGGCCCCAATTCCAAACTCTGCTCAAAGTTAGGCCTCTCCTCTCCCCCATCTGGGCTATTCCACACATAGCAGGATTCTCCTGAATCACTCGGCTCCTTCCTTTAATTCACTAGGCACAGTGTCTGCTCCTCAAGTGGGGCTTCTTCATTCATTCTGCAGAGGTTTTCCTGCTGGAAGGAGTTTTCTGCAGCTCCCAGGGTCCAAGCAGGTGGTCACTTAGAATGCTGCCCACACTCCAACATCTGCGTCTGCTGGGCACACCTCCAGCCTCCACTGCCAAGGCCACATTGTCCGTTGGCAGGAAGGGCTCTTGGGTGGGGCCACTTTTTAAAAGGCCAGCAGGCTTCTCCTGGCCCCTGGACAGCAGATCCTGCTGTTTTATTAGCAAAAGCACAGCTGGCTCCCAATGCAGCTGCCTCTTTGCTCTACAGCCAGCCAGGCAGGTGTAGCTCCAGCAGGTGTTTGACCTCTAAACTTCTCTAGTTCAGGGTTAGTAGGTTTAGCGTCTCCGCAGCCTCCAGAGGACACAGAGCAAGTCAAGAGAGCCAAGCAGTCTCCTTGCAACTCCCTCACTCAGCTTGAGGTGAGAGAGAATCATCCCCTTCCTTCCTGCCTTCCCAGCCCCTGTCTTGGTCTCTTGGACTTCAATCACACCATCAAGATGCTGGGCTAAGGGTTAGAAACCTTCACTAAGGAATGTGATGTCATTGCCACTTATTGTTTTCTTGGTAATGTTTTGGGGCCTCAGCCAAAACTGAGACAGAATGAAACCTATCTCAACATCCTGTTTCGCTTGTTTTCCTGACATCCAATATGCTTACCTCCTCCTACACACTCTTCTTCCCATGTCTACAACAGATCCAGTCTTTCCATTGCCACAACTTTCTTTGCCTTTAAAAATGTTCTGTCTCTCTCTCTGTCACACACGCGTGCACACACACACACACACACACCCCCTTCTTTTAACTTGGACGTTACCTTTTCCCCATCCCTCTTTCTTGCCACTGTCAGACCTCTAGAATCAACTGTCTATACTCCTCACCTCCATTTATTTATCAAACATTTCCTTCTGGACCATCTGTAAATATATTATTTCTCCTCCAGAAGTCCCTGAAACAAAACTTTCAAGTCACCTGTGACCAACACTGTCCAACAAACCTTTCTGCAATGATGGAAATGTTCACTATCTGCACTGTCGGATAGCATAGCCAGTAGCCAAATGGAACCATTGACCTGTGACTGGTAAGACTGAGAAACTGGGTTTTTCGTTGCATGAAATTTTAATTGATTTTAATTTAAATAGCCACATGTAGCTAGTGGCTACTGTACTAGACAGCACAGCTTTCAACAAATCAAACGGTTTATTCCTAGTTCTCAATCTGCCTTAATACTGTATCATGTGGTGCTGCTATTGTTCTTCCAATAAATTTTCTTTAACCATAAGTTCTAGAAGACTATTTTTAAAGGATATGCGGAATGTAAGTCAATGAGCTACAGAGGCCAGTCTGGGCTGGGGAAACAACATGAATATATGCAAGGCATAATTAACCAGCAAGTGGTGTGTGCATTGTGGAAGGAAAGAGACAGGAGTGAAGAGAACGGCCACACTAGAGCACAGGATAAAGGCAGAGATTAGTTGGGGAGGGGGTGCTGGATGGATAAGCTAGAGACAGGTCACAAAAATCATCAACAGCTAGCGAGGCGAGTTATGGGAGTTAAAAACTGAGAGCAAAAAAGATTCTTACAGACGAGAAAACAAAGACTTGCTTAAGGTCACAGAGCATTTTGTGGCAGAACTATAACTAATAAGTCTACTTGCCCCACCACAGAGTTTGAGTTTCAAGCATTTAATTAAAAGATTTAGTGATTTAAGAAAATTAACTCTAGCAATAGTATGCAAAAGAGATTAGAAGGGAGAAAATGTGAAGATGCTGAGGGCAACTATGACAATCCAAGAGTAAGGCGGGTTGAATTCCTATAAGGTGAATCCAATCATTTCAGCAGCAGATTCTCTCCATACAAAATAGGTAAATGAGACGTTTTATTAATGTAAATGCAACTTGAGGTTTCAATGGGCAAAATTATATATTATGAAGTCAATTAATAAAACAAAGTTGTTTAAAAATCCATGCATTTTTCCAAACATGAGCTACCATGGCGGCACCAGTTAATGCACTGGTGGTATCTAACGCAGTGGTCCCCAACCTTTTTAGCACCAGGGACCGGTTTCATGAAAAACACTTTTTCCATGGACCGGGGGTTGGGGGGCTGGTTTCGGCATGATTTAAGCACATTACATTTATTGCGCACTTTATTTTTATTACTACTACATTGTAATATATAATAAAATAATTCAACTCACCATAATGTAGAATCAGGT
>NW_012101443.1:4727474-4728330 GCF_000951045.1 Mandrillus leucophaeus
CAGGTAACAAAACTGCACACGGACCCCCCTGAAGATAAAAGTTTAAAATAAAATGAAAAATTAAATTTGAAAGACAAAACATTACTTGTTGTGATGAGGTTTATTCTGGAGAGGGTCCAGCAGAGAATGTCTGGAATAGAAGACCCAAAAATAACTAAGGGCAAGAATATATTATTGAAAACAGGAGGGTTACACAAAAGTTTACATATTAAATATTGAGAGTTCCCTGGACTTCCTGTTTATTGGGCTTGTAGTTGCTGGCATCAGGGGCTACAACTTTCCACTGGATGAGGCTTCTTTGGGGATCTGACAAAGTTGAGAGAAAAGACTTTAAAAAATGCTGGTAACAGGGGCTACCAACATAATGACTAGTTTGATTAAACAGTGACGGACACAGCTGACAAGACCCCCCGCTGAACTAACAGAGATTCCAGTCGGCTTCAAGGGTATTCGTGTTCTCTTGTCTGTGTGTGTGTGAATGAAAAGACAAAAAGATGAAAAATGGGGGAGATAGGGAGATAGGAAAATTACACAATAAGTGGAAGAGGTCCAACATCTAAATAATAACGATTCCAAAAAGAAAGACCAGAGAAAACAGAAGGAAGAGCTAATTCAGGACGATTTCCCAGAACTGAAGACTGAAAGGGGATACAAAAAGCCCACACAATGGATGAAAATAAACCCACACGAATTTCACTGTGAAGTTTCAGATTCCCGAGGAAAAGGGAGGATCCTGAAAGCCCTAGAGGGAAAGGCTGGGGGAAAACTATTATACAAAGATCCAGCTTGTAAAGGATTTCCCAGTTCTGGAGGCTAGAAAGCAGTGGAACAACGCCATCAATGTTCTGAGAGATCA
>NW_012101443.1:4731815-4741897 GCF_000951045.1 Mandrillus leucophaeus
GCCGCAGATCTGACAGGAGGCGGAGCTCAGGTGGTAATGTGAGTAATGGGGAGCAACTGTAAATACAGATGAAGCTTCCCTCACTTGCCCCCCACTCACCTCCTACTGTGTGGCCTGGTTCCTGAGAGGCCACAGACTGGTGGCCCAAGGGATGGGGACCCTGATCTAATGTGTATATTTTCACAATAACGTATTTGTTTGCTCATGCTGTTTTTCATTACTGTTTTTGTAATGTTTTAAGGCATATTTTAAAACAAAATTTAGAACAATTCTTATAGACCCCAGAAGCACCTCTGCAGCCCCCAGGGTTCTGTGGAGTACAGTGTAAACATCCTTCAACCACAGCTTACGGCCCAAAGTACCCAACTCCATCATCTTGCTTTATCGTTTTCGACAACACATTTCACCTTCACACGTGCTACCCAGTCAACTTATTTATCATACTTATGATTTTCATATGTTTTCTTCACTGTTGCATTCAGTTGCAAAATAGTTGCCTAGCTCATAGTTGGCACACAATAAATATTTGCTGAATGGGTAACACACATTTCAAGCCTTTACCCTTGCTTACTACCAGTGCTGCTTCACCTGCAGTGAAGATGGCCTCAGCCCCGCCATTCACACTTCAGAGACACTGAACTATGCCCAAATACTCCCTGCTCTCTCAGGTCTTCTCCCCAGGTAGCTTCAGCATCAATCCTCCGTGCTGCCACAGACCCAGTGTGAACACGTTCCTAACACACCCCACATTTTTCCTGAAATTTTCTGTGTCCACGGCACACATGAAGGAATGCAGCCTCCCTCAGGGCCCTTATTCAGCTCTGCACTCTGCACAACATCTGGCACACAGTAGATGCTTAAACACGTTGAGGCACTAGAGTTGAATGGACAAACTGAGACCTGTTACAAAGGAAGAATCAACAAGCATTGATAATGTGGAATAAGGCAAAGAAACGCAAGCAGGACGGGATGAAATCAGCCGGAAAGCAGCAGTGAATTTAAGGTGACTCGCAAACCTGACTCTATGAATTAGTATAGGCGACAAGATGAGGAGTCCAGTTTTAAAGGTGCATTTTTGACAAAAGGCTACACAAGCAGGGATGAAGCATCCTCTTGCTATCCTGGCCCACACTGATTTCTCTCTCTGTGACCTTCTATCACAATTAAGTCTAATATAGAATTTGGCATTTAATCATGTTTCCTATGAATTCCTAATTTTTCCAACAAGAAAACCCTTTGATAACTCCTTATGCACTCCAGTATACTTCTGGAATATGCCCTTTTATATTAAAAGTTATTTTTCTCAACTAAGAGTAACTCGGAAGTGCTGACTTTAGCTTAAGAATATAATGACCTCATAGCATTAGCACAAAGATGTACTCAAACAGTTTTTAGTGGATTTTTAATATAATTCACTTTATAAATACATACTACTAACAACTTTAAGATTAAATTATTTGTATTTATGAAATATTCAGTGCATCATTTAGATCACAAAGAGACCAGCATTACATTAAGAACATAAAGAAAATAAAAACTTGAGGAATCATATACTTAAGAATCTTCTGATTGATTTAGGAAGTGTCATCAAAAGGAATGGCTCTTAAAATATTACACAGTTGCCAGTACACATTAACAAACTTTTAAGTATTAATTTATTATTTTTTTTGAGACAGAGTCTCGCTCTCTTGCCCAGGCTGAAGTGTAGTGGCATGATCTTGGCTCGTTGGAACCTCTGCCTCCCAAGTTCAAGCAATTTTCATGCCTCAGCCTCCCAAGTAGCTGTGACCACAGGCATGCGCCACCATGCCCAGCTAATTTTTGTATTTTTAGTAAAGAGAGGGTTTTGCCGTATTGGCCAGGCTGGTCTTGAACTTCTGGCCTCCAGTGATCTGCCCACTTTGGCCTCCCAAAGTACTGGGATTACAGGCATGAGGCACCGTGCCCTGGCCTAATTTTCAGTTTATAATATTAATTCTTTTATCACCTATGTAAAGTTTTAATTTCTCAAATTCCTAATTAAAAACATCTTAATGAGCGTATGCTTTTAGCTCTACTCATTCCCAATAGAAATGAGATCTCTAAAAATGTGTAAAACTATAAGGAAAACAAAATGGGAGAGAAGACAAGAACTGGAAGACTTTTGTAAGACATAAAGCAGACAGACGGCTGATAATTGACTTAGCACAACCAGAAGACAGATATAGGGTTGAAAATCAACTCGCTTGAACAAACAATCCCCAAATGGCTCAAAAACTGGCAGTACCATGTACCTCTGGATGCCAGGATAAAGATGAAGCTAACAAGGATTGGGTGAAAATGTATTTCAGAATCACTAAGTGCTCCTTCCTCCCCCTACACACCCCCTGCACCTCACTCCCAATTTCTTCACCTCTGGATAGCTGCAACTGCCTCCCCCAACCCAGGAATAAGGCTGGAGGTTTATTCTGGAGAGGGTCCAGCAGAGAATGTCTGGAATAGGAGACCCAAAAAATAACTAAGGGCAAGAATATATTATTGAAAACAGGAGGGTTACACAAAAGTTTACATATTAAATATTGAGAGTTCCCTGGACTTCCTGTTTATTGGGCTTGTAGTTGCTGGCATCAGGGGCTACAACTTTCCACTGGATGAGGCTTCTTTGGGGATCTGACAAAGTTGAGAGAAAAGACTTTAAAAAATGCTGGTAACAGGGGCTACCAACATAATGACTAGTTTGATTAAACAGTGACGGACACAGCTGACAAGACCCCCCGCTGAACTAACAGAGATTCCAGTCGGCTTCAAGGGTATTCGTGTTCTCTTGTCTGTGTGTGTGTGAATGAAAAGACAAAAAGATGAAAAATGGGGGAGATAGGGAGATAGGAAAATTACACAATAAGTGGAAGAGGTCCAACATCTAAATAATAACGATTCCAAAAAGAAAGACCAGAGAAAACAGAAGGAAGAGCTAATTCAGGACGATTTCCCAGAACTGAAGACTGAAAGGGGATACAAAAAGCCCACACAATGGATGAAAATAAACCCACACGAATTTCACTGTGAAGTTTCAGATTCCCGAGGAAAAGGGAGGATCCTGAAAGCCCTAGAGGGAAAGGCTGGGGGAAAACTATTATACAAAGATCCAGCTTGTAAAGGATTTCCCAGTTCTGGAGGCTAGAAAGCAGTGGAACAACGCCATCAATGTTCTGAGAGATCAATGATTTCCCACCTGGAATTCTAAACCCAGATGAACCACTAATCTTGTATTAAAGAAAAACGGAACCATCTTCAGACATGGAAACCCATGTGTGCAGGACTCTTTCTTCCCATATGGTCAAACTCATTGATCCCTGAATAATCTTTCTACATTTTCCTTTCTCATGTGGTTCCCTCACCCCCACCTCAAATTATGATACCTCCATCTTGAAAGGGTCCTCAGTCAGGTAACAGGAACATTAGCTTCCAATAGGGTAGCAATTTTATGAATCTTTGCCAATTCCACTAAACCTTGCAGAATGTGTAATGCATGACATTATTGAGTAATAATAATGAATCACTGAAATTCATAGCCAGGAGAGAACAGGCAAGTCTGGAGTGACTGAAAAGCTTATCACATAAATGGGATCTGAATTAAATCTGAAGTCTCTCAAAAATTACTTGTCATATGGCAAAAACATGGTATCATCCCAGGTGCCCATCAATGGTGGATTAGATAAAGAAAATGTGGTACATATACACCATGGAATACTATGCAGCCATAAACAAGAATGAAATCATGTCCTCTGCAGCAACATGGATGCAGGTAGAGGCCAATATCCTAAGCAAATTAACGCAGGAACAGAAAACCAAATACTGCCTGTTCTCATTTATAAGTGGGAGCTAAACATTGGGTACACATGGACATAAAGATGGGAACAACAGACACTAAGCACTACTAGATGGGCAGGTGGGGGAGGGGTTAGAAAATTAACTGTTGGGTACTGTGTTCAGTACCTGGGTGACAGGATCACTCATACTCCAAACCTCAGCATCTCACAATATACCCAGGTAACAAAACTGCACACGGACCCCCCTGAAGATAAAAGTTTAAAATAAAATGAAAAATTAAATTTGAAAGACAAAACATTACTTGTTGTGATCCAAAACTATTGAATTTACAAAAATCAAAACATAAGTACTCATAAAATCAAAAAGTTTTCAATTCTATTAAGAAAATAACAAGCAATGACATAGGAACAATATAACTTTAAAATAAACAGACATTTGTAAGTACTCTGTTCTATACATTTAGACAGATTGGTTCGAGCAATGTAAAGTTTTTACACCAGAATGCCAACAAATGCATAGTTACTTCCCAACTAGTGAACAAGTCAGGTTATAAACTTAACTGAATTGTAATTATGGCAGTATTAGGCTAATGGTCATCCACAGGTACCAAACCAAATACTGCTTTATAGAAGTGGGGTATATAAATATATATTCACATGGATATATAGAGATGATAAAATTTTAAATTCATTTTAAGAAAAACGGGAAGAACAAGTCTCTTTTGCTTTTCTTTGAAGGAGAGGAAATACAGAAGAAAATTGGAAGGAACAGAAAATTACTAATCATCAGTGTCTAATTCAAGTTAAAAGGCTAAAAACACAACTCCTAACTCCAACATGTAATTTCTTCTACCAATAGGTATTAAGCACTCATTAAAAGTAGTCAATATTTGGCCGGGTGCAGTGGCTCATGCCTGTAATCCCAGCACTTTAGGAGGCTGAGGCGGGGGATCACTTGAGGTCAGTTGTTCAAGATCAGCCTGGCCAACACGGTGAAATCCCATCTCTACGAAAAATACAAAAATTAGCCAGGCATGGTGGCAGGTGCTTGTAATCCCAGTTGCTCAGGAGGCTGAGGCAGGAGAATCACTTGAACCTGGAAGGCAGAGGCTGCAGTGAGCCAAGATCGCACCACTGCACTCCAGTCTGGGCGACAAAGGGAGACTGCCTCAAAAAAAAAAAAAAAAAAAAGTAGTCAATATTTATTGAGCAGCTGCTGTATCTAGGAATGTATTACAGTAGTATCTCCCACAGTCAGAATGGAAAAAATTATAAAGCAGGAAAGCATCTCAGGAGGGCCCACCGCTCCTTCCATGGCCCCTTCATATCCTGCTGCCCAAACTTTCCTTCCCCTCCCAGACTAATACAAGTTTTTTGCCTTATTTCAAGGGTTTCTACAGTTAGGGAACTAGCTGACACACATCCCACTACCCATTTGTTTTCCACTACCTTTCTACAGGTTTTCTTTTAAAACACAATTGCTAAAAATCTGGCAGGAAATAAGTGAGTGGTAGCGATGATACATATGTATCCTGTGAGATACAGATGTAGGAATCTGTCAATTTGCACTCTTTTTGAGACTGTGGAAAACAACATATGGGCTTTGCATAAACAAAAATTAATTTGGAATCTCCCTTTTGGCAGAAATTTGACTGTATAAAAATTTAAATCTCCTTTCGAAATAAAACTTGTAAATGGTACAGTGTTGTACGTTTGGCTCTTAACTCCATCCAACTGAGGACGCTCAATTCATTACACAGACCTAGGCCTGTGAGAAATAGGAAGATGAAACGTAAACTCTTTGTGAAACATCAACATTCAAACAAAGCATTACCACAGAGATACCCAGACAGACCTCTTCAAACTTTGTGATGCTTCTCAAAGACGCACACTAAATTCTAATATTTACCCCAAGCCCAACTCTAATTTATGATTGAAAAAAAAGTATATTTAAAGATGAAAACTGTACTAACAAGTTTGAGCCAAAGTTTGCCCTTTAAAGCTGCTTAAAATTTAAAAGTATTATCAGAGCTGATCAATTGTTAGATCAGAAACACTATTTTGACATCATTTTTATATAATTTCTGCAAGTTTTTTTATTTAGGGAAGATACACATGACAAAATTTACCATCTTAACCATTTTTAAGTGTACAGTTGAGTGCTGTTAAGTACATTCACAGTATTGTGCGTGCAACCAATCTCTAGAATTCTTCACTTTGCAAAACCAAAATTCTATACCTATTGAACAACTCCCCACTCCCTGGCTTCTCAGCCCCCGGCAACTACCATTCTACTTTCTGTCTTTGTAAGTTTGACTACTTGAGGTACCTCATGTAAGTGGAATCATACAGAAATATCCCTTTGTGACTGGCTTATTTCACTTAGCATAATGCCCTCAAGGTTCATCCATGCTGTTGAACATGTCAGAATTCCCTTCCTGTTTAAGGCTGAAAAATATTCCATTGTACGTATACACCACATTTTCTTTACGCATTCATCTGTTTATTGGCACTTGGGTTGTTTACACCTTTTGGCTATTAAGAATAATACTGCTATGGACATGGATATACAAATACCACTTTGAGACCCTGCTTTCAATTATTTTGAGAATATTACCAGAAGTGAAATTGCTGAATCATAAGGTAATTATTCTATTTTAATTTTTTTAAAGAGCCATCATACTGTTTTCCACCATGGCTACACAATTATACATCAATGCACACGGGTCCCACTTTCTCTACATTCTTGCCAACATTGCTATTTTCTTTTTATCTTTTTTTTAAGAGCAGCCATCCTAGTGAGGGTAAGGTGGTATCTCATTGTAGTTTTGATTGCATTTCCCAAATGATTACTGACATTGAACATCTTTTTTGTTTTTTTTTTTTTTTGGAGAGAGTCTCACTCTGACACCCAGGCTGTAGTGCAATGGCATGATCTCAGTTCACTGCAACCTCCATCTTCTGGGGCTCAGGTAATCCTCCCACCTCAGCCTACCAAGTAGCTGGGACTACAGGTGAGTGCCACAATACCTGGCTAATTGTTGCATTTTTAGTAGAGACAGGGCTTCACCATGTTGCCCTGGCTGGTCTTGAACTCCTGGACTCAAGCGATCTGCCCACCTCGGCCTCCCAAAGGTGCTGGGATTTTAGGTGTGAGCCACTGTGCCCGGCCAATGTTGAGCATTTTCTGTGTGCTTGCTGATGATTTGTATATCTTCTTTTTAAATTTTTTTGTACTTTTGCATTGTTATATCATAATTGTAACATTCTGGGTATACATGCGCCATTTTTGATACTCATATACAACGTGTAATGATAAAATCAGGTTAATTGGGATATCCATCACCTTACACATTTACCTTTTCTTTATGCTTGTAACATTACAACTTTTTTTCTACCTTTCTTGAAATACACAATAAATTATTAACTATAATTTCCATTTTATACTATCAAACACTACAATTTATTCCTTCTAACTGTATTTTTGTACCCATTAATCAGCCTCTTTCATCCTCTCCCTCCCCATTTCCCTTCCCAGCCTCTAGTAACCACCATTCCACTCTATCTCTATTATAAGATTCACCTTTTTGTAAGCTCTCACATATGAGTGAGAACATGCAATATTTGTCTTTCTGTGCTTGCTTTATTTCCCTTCATATAATGACCTCCAATTCCATCCATGTTGCAGAAAATGACAGAATTTCATTCTTTTTATGGCTGAATAATATTTTATTTTGTATATATACCACATTTGTTATCCACCTATCCATTGATGAATACTTAGGTTGATTCCATATATTGACTATTGTGAATAGTGGGCAATAAACATGGGAGTGCAGATATTTCTTCAGTATACTGATACCCTTTCTTTTGGATATATAGCCGGCAGTGGGATTGTTGGATCATATAGTAAATGTATTTTTAGTTTGTAGAGGAACCTTCATACTACTTTCCATATGGCTGCACTACTTTACTACTTTATATTCCTACCAATATTGTGTAAGGGATCCCCTTACATCCTTGCCAAAACTTGTTATCTTTTGTCTTTTGATAGTAGCCATTCTGACTGAAGTGAAATGAACACTCATACAGTGCTGGCAAGACTATAAAGTAGTACAGCCAGTTACAGAAAACAGTGTGGAGGTTCCTCAAAAAACTAAAAAAGAACTACTATATGATCCAACAATCCCAGCATTTATTAATTTTTGCCTTTTTGATAATAGCCATTCTAACAGGTGTAAAATGATGGCTCATTGTGGTTTTGATTTGCATTTCCCTGATGATTAGTGATGTTGAGCATTTTTTCATATACCTGTTGGCCATTTGTATGTCTTCTTTTAAGAAATGTCTATTCGAGTATTTTGCCCATTTTTAAATCAGATTTTGTTGTTGTTATTGAGTTCAGTTCCTTCTATATTCTGGTTATTAATCCATTGTCAGATGAATAGTTTGCAAATATTTCCTCCCATTCTGTAGGTTGTCTCTTCATTTCATTTATTGTTTCCTTTGCTGTGCAGAGCTTTGTAGCTTGATGTAATGCCATTTATCTATTTATGCTTTTGTTGCTTGTACCTTATACAAAATGATTTGTATATCTTGGGAGAAATGTCTATTCAAGTCCTTTGCCCATTTTTTAAATTGGGTTGTTTGTATTTTTGTTGAATTGCAGGAGTTCTTTTCATTTTCTGGATATTAACTGCTTATCAGATATATGATTTGCAAATATTTTCATCCATTCTTAGGACACTTTTTCAACCTTGATAGTGTCCTTTGATGCACACAAGTTTTTAATTTTAATGTGGTTCAATTTATTTATTTTTTCTTTTATTATCTATGTTTTGGTGTCATATCCAAGAAGTCATTGCTAAATCCAATGAAACTCTTCATGAAGCTTTTCTTCTATGTTTTCTTCTATGAGTATATCTATGTTCTTCTAGTTTTAGCTCTTATGTTTAGGTCTTTGTTCACTTTTGAGATAATTTTTGCATATAATTTAAGGTAAATGTCTTGGCCTATTTGTGCTGCTATAACAAAATTCCACGAAATTAGTAATTTCTAAACAACAGAAATGTATTTCTCACAGTTCTGAAGGCTGGGAAGTCCATGATCAAGTCACCTGCAGGTACAGTGTTGGTGAGGGCTGCTCTTTCTGCTTCCAAGGTGGCTCCTTGTTGCTGCCTCCTCCAGAGAGGAGGAACGCTGTCTCCTCACTGGCAGAAGAGTGGAAGAGAAGCACACCCATTCCCTCAAACCCTATCATAAGCACCCCAATGCCATCCATCCATGGGGGCTCTGTCCCCATGGCTCAATCACCTCTTTAAAGCCCTACCTCTTAATACCTTCACACTGGCAATTAAGTTTCAACATGAATTTTGAAGGAGACGAAAACATTCAGATCATAGCAGCAAGGGTCCAACTTCATCCTTTTGCAATACAGATATCTAGTTCTCCCAAAACAATGTGTTAAAACATTGTCCTTTCCGTAGTGAAAGATCTTAGCATCGTCATGGAAAATCATTAGACAATAGGTGTATGGGTTGATTTCTAGGCTCTCTATTCTATTACACTCATCTATGTGTCTGTCTTTATGCCAGTACCACTCTTTGCATTACTGTAGATTTTAAGTTTTGAAAACAGGCAGTGTGAGACATCCAACTTTGTTCTTCTCCAAGATTTGTTTTGTCTATTTGGGGTCCCTTGAGATTCTCTATGAGATTTAGAATGTATTTTTCTATTTATGAAAAAAATGCCACTGGGATTTTCATAGGGATTATATTGAATCTGTAGGTCACTTTGGAGAGTACCAACATTTTAACAATATTAATTCCTCCCAATATATAAACCCAAGATATCTATTTTAGGCATGTTTTATAATATTTAGTTCACAATTTTGCATACAGTTTTTTAAAATTTATTCGTAGATATTTCATTTTTATACTAATTTTTTTATTATACTTTAAGTTCTAGGGTAAATCTGCACAATGTGCAGGTTTGTTACATATGTATACATGTGCCATGTTGGTGTGCTGCACCCATTAATGCGTCATTTACATTAGGTATATCTCCTAATGCTATCCCTCCCACCTCCGCCACCCCACAATAGGACCTGGTGTGTGATGATCCCCTTCCTGTGTCCAAGTGATCTCATTGTTCAATTCCACCTATGAGTGAGAACATGCGGTATTTGGTTTTCTGTTCTTGTGATAGTTTGCTAAGAATGATGGTTTCCAGCTGCATCCATGTCCCTGCAAAGGACACGAACTCATCCTTTTT
>NW_012101443.1:4746537-4789139 GCF_000951045.1 Mandrillus leucophaeus
TTCTGCCGAGAGATCTGCTGTTAGTCTGATGGGCTTCCCTTTGTGGGTAACCCGACCTTTCTCTCTGGCTGCCCTTAAGATTTTTTCCTTTGTTTCAACTTTGGTGAATCTGACAATTATGTGTCTTGGAGTTGCTCTTCTCCAGGAGTATCTTTGTGGTATTCTCTATATTTCCTGAATTTGAATGTTGGCCTGTCTTACTAGGTTGGGGAAGATCTCCTGGATGATATCCTGCAGAGTGTTTTCCAACTTGGTTCCATTTTCCCCGTCACTTTCAGGCACACCAATCAGATGTAGATTTGATCTTTTCACATAATCTCATATTTCTTGGAGGCTTTGTTCATTTCTTTTTACTCTTTTTTCTCTACATTTCTCGTCTCGCTTCATTTCATTTATTTGATCTTCAATTGCTGATACTCGTTCTTCCAGTTGATCAAGTCGGTTACTGAAGCTTGTGCATTTGTCACAAGCTTTTTTACACTACATTTGTGTAGTTCTCATGTTATGGCTTTCATCTCTATCAGTTCTTTTAAGGTCTTCTCTGCATTGATTATTCTAGTTATCCATTTATCCATTCTTTTTTCAAGGTTTTTAGTTTCTTTGCACTGGTTACATAGTTCCTCCTTTAGCTCTCAGAAGTTCGATCAACTGAAGCCTTCTTCTCTCAACTCGTCAAAGTCATTCTCCGTCCAGCTTTGTTCCATTGCTGGCGATGAGCTACGTTCCTTTGGAGGGGGAAATGCGCTCTGATTTTTTGAATTTCCAGCTTTTCTGCACTGCTTTTTCCCCATCTTTGTGGTTTTATCTGCCTTTGGTTTTTGATGATGGTGACGTACTGATGGGGTTTTGGACTGGGTGTCCTTTCCGTTTGTTAGTTTTCCTTCTAACAGTCAGGACCCTCAGCTGTAGGTCTGTTGGAGTTTGCTTGAGGTCCACTGCAGACCCTGTTTGCCTGGGTATCAGCAGCGGAGGCTGCAGAAGATAGAATATTGCTGAACAGCGAGTGTTGCTGATTCTTGCTCTGGAAGCTTCGTCTCAGGGGTGTACCCCACTGTGTGAGGTGTGAGGTGTCGGTCTGCACCTAGTGGGGGATGTCTCCCAGTTAGGCTACTCAGGGGTCAGGGACCTACTTGAGCAGGCAGTCTGTCTGTTCTCAGATCTCAACCTCCGTGCTGGGAGATCCACTGCTGTCTTCAAAGTTGTCAGACGGGGGCATTTACCTCTGCCGAGGTTTCTGTTGCTTTTTGTTTAGCTATGCCCTGTCCCCAGAGAAAGAGTCTACAGAGGCAGGCCGGCCTCCTTGACCTGTGGTGGGCTCCACCAAATTCGAGCTTCCTAGTGGCTTTGTTTACCTACTTAAGCCTCAGCAATGGCAGGCGCCCCTCCCCCAGCCTCCCTGCCGCCTTGCAGTTAAATCTCAGACTGCTGTGCTAGCAATGAGGGAGGCTCCATGGGTGTGGGACCCTCTGGGCCAGGTGTGGGATATAATCTCCTGGCGTGCCATTTGCTAAGACCCTGGGTAATGCGCAGTATTAGGGTGGGAGTTACCCGATTTTCCAGGTGTTATGTGTCTCAATTTCCTTGGGCTAGGAAAAGGAATTCCCTTCCCCCTTGCGCTTCCCAGGTGAGGTGATGCCTCGCCATGCTTCAGTTCTTGCTAGCCGGGCTATACCCGCGAACCAGGGCCAACTGTCCAACATGCCCCAGTGAGATGAACCTGGTACCTCAGTTGAAAATGCAGAAATCACCCGTCTTCTGTGTGGCTTACGCTGGGAGCTGGAGGCTGGAACTGTTCCTATTCGGCCATCTTGGGCGCGCCCTTCTTTTACACTCATTTAAGTGCAGTTTTCTCTCCTCAGATGCCAGGACTGTTGCTCTACAAAATCAGAGCGTTCCACTCTAGTAGCCACATCTTCACCTTTTTTCCAATCGGCTCCTCTGGGATTTTACCCTACTTTTCCAAATATATTATAATTAGGGTTGTGATTTATTCTTTGATCCATGGGTTATTTGGAAGTGTATTATTTGGTTTCCAAATATTTGAGAATTTTCCAAATACCATTCTGGGGTTTGTTTTGTTTTTTCTAATTTTTTTTTATAATCTGAGAATACATTTGACATGATTTCAACCATTTAAAATGTAGTAGGCAGAATAATGTCCCTCCACAAAGAGTACATGTCCTAATCCCCAGAACCTGTGCATACGTTACTTTATGTGGCAAAGGGGGATTAAGTTTGCAGATGAAGTTAAGTTTGCTAATCAGCTTGAGAGATGGAGGTTATTCTGGATTACCCAAGGAGGCCCAATGAAATCACAAGGATCCTTATAAGTAGAAGAAGGCAGCAGAAAGTAGAGAAGCAGAGATGGTGGTGTGAGGAAAAACTCAGCTAGATATTGCTTCCATTGGAGGTAGAGGAATGGAACTGCAAGCCAAGAATGTTAGTGGTCTCTAGCACTTGGAAAAGGCAAGGAAATAGATTCTCTTCCCAGAGCCTCCAGAAAGAACACAGCTTTGCTAATACCTTGATTTTAGCTGAGACCCATTCTGGACTTCAGACCTCCAGAACTACAAGATAATAAATTTTATTGTATTAAAGCCAGTAAGTTTGTGGTCATTTGTCACCATACCCATAAAAAATGAAAACATTGAATTTATTAAGACTTTATTATCCAGAATACGGCCTATGTTAGGAAATATATTTGAAAAGAATGTATAGTCTGCTGCTTTTCTAATATATAGAAATATATTTGAAAAGAATGTATGCTCTGCAAATATTAATTGGGTCAAGTTAGTTAATGATGTTCTAGGCTTAATATCCCTACTGATTTTTGTCTACTTGTTCTATCAGTTATTGAAAAAGGGGTGCTGAAATTTCCAAATATAATTGGGAATTTGTCCATTTCTCCTTTCAGATCCATCCATCTTTGCTTCATGCATTTTAAAGCTGTTATCAGCTGCATGCACATTTAGGATTATTAGATTTTCTTGATTAATTTACCCCTTTGTCATATGTAATATCCCTCACTATCCCCAATAATGGTTCTTATTCTGATGTCTATTTTGTCTGATGTTAATATAACAACTCTAGTTTTTCCTTTTGATTTGCATTTGCATGGTATATCTTTTCCCATCATTTTACTTTTATAACATCTGTATCTTTGTATTTAAAGTGAGATTCTTGTAGTGCAAATAATTGGATTGTATTGATTTATCCAGCCCAACAAGTCATTCAAAAGGAAGTGTTTAGAACACTCACAATTAATGTGATTATCAATATAATTAGGTTTAAATCTACAATTTTGCTGTTTAATATTGGTCTCATCTTTCTTTTTTCTTGCTTTATTTTTATATAAAATACTGATAAACTCATTATTTTCTAGGGTTCAAATTATCAACATTATTGGCTTATTAGACATGCCTCTTTTTTTTAGTGTTTCAATTTTTTAAAGTAGTTTCTCTAAGGTTTACTATAACCATCTTTAATTTACCACAATGTGCACTCAAATATACTTTTTCTTCGGTTACAGTATGAGACTCTTACAATGGTAAACATCCATTTCCTCACACTCCCCTTCTTTGTTCTACTGTTATTTATTTCACAAGTTTATAAGCCCCAGAACATATTAGTTTTACTTTAAAGAGCTGATTATCCTCTAATTTTGAAAACAATCAGAAAATGTCTTTCGTATTTACCCATATTCTAATTATTTCTAGTGCTCTTCATTCCTCTCTGAACTTGCAAATTTTCATCTGGTACTATTTTTATTTGGCCTAGATAACTTCCTTTAATATTTCTTCCAGTGAAGGTCTCCTGGTGATAAATTCTCAGTTTTTGTTTGTCCAAAATTCTTTATTTTGTCTTCACTTTTGAAAGACATTTTTCACTAAGCATATAATTCTAGGTTGATGGTTTTTTTCTTTCAGCAATTTAAAACTGTCGCTCTATTGTCTTCTATCTGTTATAGTTTGTGTTGAGAAATCTGCTGTTAATTTTTACTCTTTGTTCCATATATAATCTGTCTTTGTTCCTCTGGCTGCTTTTAGGATTTTCTCCTTACTACTGGTTTCCTGCAAGTTGATTCTGATGTGCTATCAGGTTGTTTTCTTCATGATTCTTCCGATTGAAGCTGAGGGAGCTTCTTGGATTTTGTGCATTTATAATTTTCATCAAATTTAGGGAAATTGTGGCCATTACTTCTTCAAATGCTTTTTCTATCTCTCTCTCTTCTCCTATTGGAACTCCAAATATGCATATGTAAGAAGCATGATACTGTCCCACAGCTCATGCAAAAAAATGAGCAGTGCATCAACTTTTTATTCTGTTTTATATTGTGTATTTTAAAATTCTGTGTCTTCAAATTGACTTTTCTTTACTTCTATAGTATCTAATCTGTTAATCCCATTCAGGGTATTTTCATTTCAGATATTGCACTTTTCATCACTAGAAGCTGAATTTGAGTCCTTTATGAATGCTCTTCTTGTGTTCGTGTTTTTTCTACCTCCTTGAACAAATGAAGTATACTTATAGTAGTTGTTTGAATGAACTTGTTAACTAATTCTATCATCTTTTTCATTTTTAACTCACTTTCTATTGCTTACATTTTCTCCTATTTCTGGGTTGAATTTTCCAGCTTTTGTATGTGTGATGATTCTCTAATGAATATTCAACATTATTAATGTTATGCTGTTGGGATCTGGATTTTGTTGTATTCCTTTAAATATTGTCAGGCTTTGTAGTGCGATACACTGAAATTCACTTCAGGCTTACTTTTTAAGTTCTGTTATGGCACATCCAGAGCAGCCTTAGTCTAAGGTTAATCTGTCCCATTACTGAGGCAAGGCGCTTCTGAGGCTTCTACAGGATCTCTGTGTATCATGAGGCCTTTCCACTCTATCCAGTGATAATATGAAGTACTCCTAGTTCTGTACAAGCTCCAAGGATTGTTTTGCCTACACCATTCTGGTGTGTGTGTGGTTTTTTTCATTTTTTTTTTCCTTCTGGCATTTCTTTCCTCCAACAATTTTCTCTCATTAATGCATAGAATAGTGCTTGGCTACAGACTCAGGCCAACTCAGCAGATCTCTGGAGTTTTCTTTCTGTGTAGTTCCCATCTCTCTCATATTTTTCCCTGCAAATTCTAGACTCCTCAAACTCTGAACTCTGCTGCTGCAACTCAACAAGACCACAGGGCATTCTTTGGGTTTCCCCTCCAGCACTGTGGTCTGAAAACTCTCCAGGCAGCAAGTTGGGACAATCAGAGGGCTCACATCCAGGTTTGTTTCTTACATTGGTTTTCTTTCTTTCTCTAAGTTATCACTGTCATGTGCTGCCTGTGGTCTGAAAACAGACCAATGTTTAGAATAGATCTTTAAGGCAGAAAGTCCCTGTTACTCTATCACTGCCAAAGACAAATTATTTTGTTATCAATTAAAACTTTCCTTTCTCTAAAAATCCAATTGTATAAAATAAATTTTAAAAGAACATATTATAACTGATTTTTGTTGTTTGCTTGAGAAAAATTATAGTTGGAAACATATATGTCAGAGTAATTTTTTCCTCAGTATACGAAACCATAAAAATGTAAAATTTTCAAGTTGACCATATAACAATAAAGTTATAGCTTTCAGGCTTGTCCTTATACCAATATTGCAGAGACTGTAAAGTAAGAGAAATGGCAAGGAAATTTGCTCACTTCTTCATTCATTAATAAACACTTACTGAATCTGATTATGTCTAAAGCAATGCTTTAGGCAACAAGGTTGATACAAAAATGAGTGAAAGATCCCTGTTTTTATTGCTTTTATAAGAAATTTAAGGTTTGCTGGGCATGGGGGCTCACACCTGTAATCCCAACACTTTGGGAAACAAAGGTGGGCGGATTACTTGAGGTCAGGGGTTCAAGACCAGCCTGGACAACAAGATGAAACCCCATCTTTACTAAAAATACAAAAATTAGCTGGGCATGGTGGTGCATGCCTGTAATCCCAAATACTCAGGGGCTGAGCCACGAGAATCGCTTGAACCTGGAGGCAGAGGTTGCAGTGAGCCATGACTGCACCACTGCACTCCAGCTTAGGCAATAGAGTAAGACTGTCTCAAAAAAAAAAAAAAAAAAACAAAACTTAGTTTAATAGGTTAGATAAAAATATAGACATCATGCATGTACATCAGTATGTAATAAATATCTTTGCAAAAGTATTTCTTAAGTGTTACAGAAATTCACAGAGGAAAGAGATCATTCAGACCATGGACTTTAAACATACCTGTATTTTCCAAGAGTCAAATAATTTTTTAAAACAATTATTTCAACTTAAATATTCTGGCTACATTAGCTTCAAGTAAAAAGCACAAGATTATGTCTTAGAATCAAACTCTGGCTCGTTTTTTTTTTTGTTCTCTTTGAAAATGTGATTTCTACTTTACATTTTTCCCCAAAAACAATCCTTTCCATCCACATAATAGGCTTACTCTGCTGTAAACCTACCATCTTAAATCATTTTTTTAACATTTCACATTGTAGGTCTGCCATATTATAGCAGCCTTATTGCTCATATTTTGAGAATGGTCAGAACCTTCAAACTACCTATTGCCACAAACTCCAAATCACAATCACTGAGCTTTTCCTTTTACAGCAATACATCTCAGAGCATACTCCATGGAACCATGGCATTTCTGGGCAGCTTCTAGAGAGGTTCACAGGCAGGATGGCCATTTTGGGAAGAGAGAGGCGTGGGGGAGGGAGAAAGGGAATCCATAAAGTATTTTGCTCACCTACATTTCACCAGCATGAAATGTAACATTAATTATGATTTACATATCCGGTTATATTCTAAGAGGTTTCGCATGCCCTATAAAGACTGCGTTGGTCAGTACACTCCAGCTATTAATTCAGGTAATGATCTACTATGTCTCAGCTAATGTTTTTATATCATCTGCATTAACATAACCTAAATTTAAATTTTTTTCTTACGTTGTATTATACGCCAATTCATAAAATGGGTAACTCAAAATGGATAACTGCTTCATGTTTAAAAGTAGGAATAAAAATAGCAATGTAAAGTATAATGAGCAAAAACAGAAATCCAGAACGCATACATATCTATTTATAGTATTAAATATGGTCTTTTTTTAACTAAGAACAATCATTATGAAACTTTTCACTGGTTAATAAAGCAAGATTAACTACTAACATCTGTTTTCCAAATTGCTATACATCTTAATTATGGTGAGAACCTAGGTGGCATTAAAGTTCTTGTCATTTTGCCAGACACTACCAACTCAAACTATTGAGGGTATATGAACCAATAGCACGTTTATACTACTAGCCTGGAAAAAAAAAAGTCTAATCCCTAGCTGTGGCAACCTATACAGAATATTGTTAACTGTAAAATTATATTCTAAAAATACAATGGTTAAATAAAACATAACCATCAAAGTTATTTTAACACTTGTTTAAAAATACGCAATACATTGAAATACATTTTTAGGTAACTATATCTTATGTTTATATAGATTTAACCTTAGTATCAATTTTTAATTATAAAACTCTTTAAGACGAATGAATCTACTGTGAATAACTTCCTTTTAAAAAAATCTGGTAGTTTTAAATATTTACACCTAAACTAAAAACACACAAGCACTCTTATATACAACACTGGATAGCAGATGAGATAATTTCCTAAGATGTAGTATCAAAGAAAAAAAAAACAGATTGTACTATTTCTATTTGGACAGCAATAAGATGAACAGCAAAGAACTTCCAAGAGATACCTGTGAATACACATGGCAAAAAAAATTTTTAAGTGATTTTTAAAAATAACTTTATGGTGCAAGCATCTGTAAGCGTATACAAACTATGGTGCAAGACATATATGTATAAATGTCTGTTGTCTTTTATATTAAATATTGAATATATTTACATTAATATGGATGACCAGGAGTTCTTTTATATCAATAATTATGCCTAGATTGTGATTAAAGGTTAGTGATCAATTTCTAGTTATGGCTTCACCATAATTTGCTCTCATATTTTGGTCGCTGTCTCTACCTGGAATGTAGGTAGAGACAGGCCGGAA
Source organism: Mandrillus leucophaeus (assembly GCF_000951045.1). NCBI lineage: Eukaryota > Metazoa > Chordata > Mammalia > Primates > Cercopithecidae > Mandrillus > Mandrillus leucophaeus. The sequence continues at coordinate 4,754,616 of NW_012101443.1, forward strand.
TGCTGCCCCTCTCTGTGTCGTTCATGTTTCTTAAAAGTGGGTTTAACACTAATTCCACTTTTATTTCTTACAAAGTACAATACTTGAGAAAATATCGTTGGTTTCCAGGAGTACTTTTTCTTTTCTCTGTCTTTTTATTTAGCCTGTTTCATTTTTTTCAATATTTCTTTAAAGCTTTTAAAGGCAAAGAAGGTTAAGTTGTCTGTCCTAGTAGCTTGGGCTCCCTAAACGGAAAAGATTAGTGGGTGGGTTAGTGAGTCAGACAGGGGTCCTCAAGAAGCAACGAGTTGCTCATGGAAGCCATCGAAGCCCAGTCCAACCGTAAGCCCAGTTCAGGCCGCATCCCAACTTCCGCTGTATCCCAGGGCAGGGGAGCAATGCACTCCCTGCTCCCTCCGCAGGGCGCCCCCTGCCTACAGAGGCAGCGCTAGATAAAATGGCGTCAGGAACCCCGCCAGAACTTCCTGCATTAACAAACGGTAAAATAACCCAACCTTGCATTTGTATAACTATGGTTTTTAAAAGTTCTCCATTTGAGTCTCACAGCTGAATAAAATAGAAAGAGAGGAGGGCATGTCACCATTTTACAAGCGGGAAAAAGAGTTTCAATGACCTTCCGATGTCATACTGCTACTTATGGTATCACCACACCCTCCATCACCATCCCGCTGGATTTCTCATCATTTAAGTTGCAAGTTCCTTGAAGCACGAAGCAAATCTCTCCCCCTCTTTTTTTGTGTTTTTGTTTTTTGCTTCACACACATTTTAAAATGCTGACCACTGAAAACATATTTACTAACAGTGTCATCTTTAAACATCTTCATTTATATTCACTAATCTTTTAAAATCCTCATGACCTTAACAGATTTGTTTTGACATACTTTCAAGTCAGTTACTACTGTTACTCTAGCTGAAGTTGGATTTTCTAGCCTTTTTCCTAAAAACCAAAAACAGGAAGAGGGTCCCAGCATAAAAGCCTCTAGCATAAACCTTATTAGCTTTCCGTTATCCCAAAGAATGAGAACTATTATTCCCATTCTTCAATTCGTTTCAAAAGAACTTCAACAGACTCCATGATGAGCCCCAGGGATACTTAAACCAAACAAGCAAGGTTTGAAGGCTTTAGTGGGGAAACAAATATGAATTGGCAATTCAGTTTGTACATGTAAAGAAAAGGGAAATACAGAGTATTACTGATGTCCATGGAAGGGGCATCTAACCTTCTACGAGAAATGTCAATATGGAGTGCCTTTCTCTTAATAAATTTAGACGGCACTCTAGAACCTGGTGAAAATGGTGACTTGAAAATATTGACTACGTGGAGCAGGCTAGCATTATTTTACAAACATTATTTCTACTGCAGGACAAGCAGTGAGATCCAATCATCCAGGACCTCAAGCAAAATCACTGTACCATAAACTAAACTTAAAAAAAAAAAAAAAAAAAAAATGAGTCTTTGTCTTGGAAATGTATTAACTCTGGGGAGGGAAAAATCGTATAATAGAAATTGATGGCTGAATATAATTTGGGATAATAAGGCAAACAACATGAGAATAAACACTAAGAATATGAAAATCCCAAGAACATAAAGGTCATTTAAAATACAATTGTAAGGTCTAGAAAAATATATTTTTTAAATAGCTTTACTTTTGCTATTATTGCTATCAATAAACATGTAAGATGTTTCTCCTTCTTTAGTAACTCAATCCAAAAGCCATTACATGAGACTGAGCAAGGTAGAAAGTGTGGGGTGTCAAACGCCAAGAAGGGTAATGCAGGTCTCCTCATGGGCCAGTGCCTGTGTCAGAGCCTAAGCAGAGCAAGAAGGCTATGTGTGCAACCTACAAGGAGGTGTAAGAACCTACATGGAATGAAGATAGCAATGAGGAGGATTGATCTGATACATTAAATATATTGACAATGAGAGTCAGGTTTCTCATTGTCTAAGGAAAAAACCGTGAATGACCTTTGTGGGGTGGATTGGAATCAAAGGTTCCTATGTGAACTCATTGTTTTCAATATTAATTGATACAAAAATAAATAAGATGTAACTCTGTCCACTGAGAGGGCCTGGGAACAGTGACACCTCAATACCGATGAGCACACGTAAGGCTCAGATCTTGGTTTCTAAATACTATTCTTCACTGAAAGGAAGCAGGAATCCTTAGAGAAAGAGTTGATTTCAAAGCTGGGGCAAAGAGAGAGCAAGATGAACTCTGGATATCTCATTATACCAGAAAATTAAGTGCTTAAGAATGATGGGGACATACCAGAAGAATTGAGAAAATAGCCTGAGGTGGCTCCTACTGTTATAATCTGAGACTATTCGGGCATCCAAAGAAATAGTAATTCTAATAGTTTATATACATTGAATAAAACATGGAGCTGTGAGTCCAAACTGATATATACAAAGATAATTTTAAAAACAGGAGAAAAAGGCCAGGCACGGTAGCTCACACCTATAATCTCAGCACTTTGGGAAGCCAAGGCAGGTAGATCACTTGAGGTCAGGAGTTCAGGACCAACCTGGCCCTACATGATGAAACCCTGTCTCTGTTAAAAACACAAAAGTTAGCTAGGCATGGTGCTGCACACCTATAGTCCCAGCTACTTGGGAGGCTGAGGTAGGAGAATCGCTTGAACCCAGGAGGCAGAAGTTGCAGTGAGCCAAGATCGTGCTGCTGCACTCCAGCCTGGGCAACAGAGCGAGAACCCATCTCCAGGAAAAAAAAGAAAAAATAGGAGAGAAAGATTTTTCTTAGTAGCATGGCAACCTAAATATAGAAAAGAATGATGAAAATAAAGAAAAGAATGATAAAATTGGAAAATTCATTTGGCAACCATGATAGTAATTATTTCAAAATAAAATGTATCTCTAGTATTTAAAAATACATATATAGCATGGTAAATTTTGAACAAAGAATACTCCAAGTTTTCATTTCCCAGTACTTTTTGGCTAAAGAAGCATAAAAACTAGGAGTTAGGCTCTGTGACTTACTGGCTGGGCTGGGGTAGGTCACTTACTTCTGTGATTCTTAGTTTCCTCGCCTGTAAAGTGATATGAACTTAGATTCATAGTTCTAAACTATTAAATTCAATAAAGCCTCTTTTTTCAAATAAAATCTTATAAAAAGTATAATATATAAAACTCAGATAAATAATGAGATAAAAATCTTCTGCGGAAAACTTAAATAACAGTTAAAATTGGTGTACTTACCAGAAAATGCCTAGAACCCTGGAGCTTACAGATTTCAAGAAAAAAAAAAAAAAAAAAGCAGGACAGGAAAACAGTCACAAATATTATTTGTTATAATTTAATATTGTAGACTTGATTTTTCCTTCATTTACAATTGTCATATTTAATAGCCTTTTCCGAATCTAAAACTCTTAGAGGAAGATTTCTGTAAAATGGATTCAGAAGTTAGTTTTTAAGAGATTATGATCAAGAAATGGAAACAGTTCATTCATTTCATTACACCAAACATAATGACCACTCAAAAGATTTCACTAGAATACTACCTAGGTATGAGCTTATACTGGAAGTCATAATATACTCATTAAAGAACACCAGAGCTGGGAAGGAACTTCTATCCCAGGGGGCAGAAATCCATCTCATAACCACAAGTGCTCATCCACCTATATGGTACGAAACTCAGCACCTCATAAGGTATAGAGTGAATCTGGAACTGAGCAGTTAAATGCCTTCTCTAACACTCTTACATTTGATCTGATAAACATTAACTATTCTGTAGAATGCACCACATCAAAAAGCATAAAGTAAAAAGGGCACCAACAGATGAGGAAGAAATCTAAATTACCATGTTAAGTAACAATTTAATTTTGTACTTGGGTATAGTGAAAATGAAGACATTAAATTATTGAACTTCAAGGATAAAGAAAGAATTTTTCAGGTATCCTGATAGAAAAAGCAATGTGAGAAAATCAGGCTGACCTCAGGTTTTTCCACGATAAAAAAGTCAAAAGAAAGTGGAAGGAAAATGGGACCAAAGAGTACCATATTTAGCCAAGTTATTCATGGATTAAAAACAACAAGCAGACATTTTCAAACCTCAGAGAACTCAAAAAACACCCATGCACCATTCTTAGAAGTACTACTTAACAATGAAATACAAGCAATTAAGAACAGCGTCAAAAATAAAGAACTCAGAAGTGCACAAACTGTGGTAAAATGACTTATGGTGAGTGCTAAATGCATGCAAATAAAAATAATTTTTAAAGTTAGCATCATGGTTATAAAACAAAAGGTCGACCTGATCATACAAAGTTAGGAGGTGGTGAGAGGGGACAGGGATGAACTCTGTGAGTGAGAATAGTTCATCTTTCCTAGGAGGTCAAGGAAGCACACCTAAACTGGAATGGGGGTGATGAGCAAAAATCCACTGACCAAAGCAACTGAAATCCTTTTTTACTCTTTTCTTAAACCTAGAGGGTTCTTTAAGAACATCCCTCTTTTCGTGAAATGAGACAATGGAGGCTTGGAAGGGTGAGAAGGTAGGAGGGGAATGGATGATAAGAAATTGGATAGTGGGTACACTGTACATTATCTGGGTGATGGATACCCTAAAAGCCCTGACTTGATCACTATGCAATGTGTGCATGTAGTGAAATTGCACATATACCCCAAAGCTTTGTACATATACCCATAACTTTGTATATATTTTTTAAAAATATACAAATAACTTTGTACATATACCCCATAAATTTGTACATATATTTTTAAAGAATATACCTCTTGGGCCAGGCACGGTGGCTCACGCCTGTAATCCCAGCACTTTGGGAGGCCGAGGCAGGTGGATCACCTGAGGTCAGTAGTTCAAGAACAACCTAGGTAACATGGCAAAACCCCGTCTCTACTAAAAAATAAGTAAAAAATTAGCTGGACGTGATGGTGGGTGCCTGTAATCCCAGCTACTTGGGAGGCTGAAGCAGGAGAATCACTTGAACCCAGAAGGCGGAGGTTGCAGTGAGCTGAGATCATGCCACTGCACTCTGGGCAACAGAGACAGACTCCATCTCAAAAAAAAAAAAGAATATACCTCTTTAAGAGAGGAAAATGTATTTGAAATTCAATCATTCTGTCAGTATGTTAAAGTAAAATGAATTACTTTTAAAATATCTATTGTATGAACCTATTTTTTTAAGTATTTTTATCTATCTGTCTATAGACATAGAAAGTATGCCTGGAATGAAGTACTCCTAATGTTAATTAGAGTTATTTCTGGCAAGTGGAATTTCAAGGTTTTTTAGAGTTTTCAGTTTTATGCTTCAGTTTGGTATTATCTGTTGGCATCTAGCATCCATGTGCATCCCCTGTGTCCTCCACCCAACCCCTCAGAGCACATGGGCAGGAAAGCTAAAAACTCCATTTCCCAGACTCCCATAGGTTCTGGATGTGATTTGAGTTCTGCCAATCAGATGCACTAGATTTGGAAGGTGAAAATGAAGCAAAGGCCACCTTCTAGCTGTTAACAGGTAGCCAGAAAACAAGGTCCAACAGAAGTATGTGTTTGCAGTGACGAGAATCCATATTCCAGCATCTAGTCACCAGCCCTGTAGGTATGAGACAGCTATGGCAGTGGCAGCAGTGCTACCAGTAATAGAAGCAGCCTCCTGACCTCTAGATGGCAACTTAACACTTACAGTCCAGTGGCAGTCTCTGATTTTCACACATCCCGACCTCTCAGGAATTTTTTAAGAACACAGTTCCCTGAATTGAATCCCTTTCTGCTTAAAACGTCTAAAATATTTTGCTTCCAACACTGAAAGCTCACTGATGCAGTACTTACTACACTTCCTTTGATTCTTTACAATTTCATGTATCATATTTATATTTGCAAAAAGAACAGAGTAATTTTAGTTTCAGAAAATAAAAAAAAGAATAGGAGCAACTATAATAAGATGTTCATGCTATTTAATTCTGGATGGTGGAACTATGAAAGACTATTATCTTCTTTTTACTTTTCCATTCATTTTCCCCAAAATATTTCTCTTTTAAAGAAATAAACAGATCACTTTAACTGTAGAGAGAGAACTAGGGGGAAGCAGGGCTGGAATCAGAAAAATCATTTAGATTGCTGATGAAATAACCCCAAACTACCCTTGCAGCTCACATTGTAGCTGGATATTTTTATCCTAATTCTATTTGGTTGAAATGGAAGTAGACAGCCTTTAAATCTGGATGGTCAACTGTCTCTTTTATTTTCTTTAGATAGAAGAGAATACAAGTGCCTTCAACCAAAAGACAAACCAGTCTAAGATGTTTCTAAATAGGCTGACCTAAATCGCTCTAACTTTTCCATTAACCAGATAAAAAATTCAAGGTCAGGGCCAAGGATAGTAAAAGTTATTTTCCAATTTCCATTCTGCCTCAGATGGATAATATTCAGAAAACTGTATTCGTCATTCCTTATATGAACATACTATTGATCCTTTTTTTATGTCTTGGGTAAATGACTTTATTCTTTCTTGCTATTGAAACATTAAGGTGGTGTCACCAGTAATAATCAATAGTAAAGCTTCATGAAGCTTTCCAAGGTTCTGATACCAGACTTTCTCTAATGATGTTTTTCTGCTCTGAAGTTTGCAACTCATGTTTAAGTATTTTAAGTATTAATATAGTGGAGATCTAAACCACATCAGGAAAACATACTGTTATTTTTAGAAATGTTGTTAAATTCATAATATGGGCAGAATAATAAATCAGCTTTTAGTCTTTCTACACACTATCCAATCTCTCAGGGGCTATGTTACAGAATTTATTAATGGTCTAGTGGAAGAATTATTACCAATATGAGCAATCTGAAAGCACCAAGAATATCTAAACCGAACTGCCAAAACAAAGTAGTAAGAAAACATTATGAAGGGAAAGTGATGCATAATTCTGTGTTCTATAAAAGGTGATGAAGAAAATCTTTTGAGGGCTTTCATTTAACAGGATAAAAATCTCAGTTATGAACTACTGAAAGAAAAATATTACACACAGACACATTTTACGGCATGTTTAAGAAATAAGAACCCATAACTTCCAATAACTTATAACTTCTTTCTCATCCTACAGAAATTGGAGCTATGGCAAGTCATTTTAATTAGCACATTCAAGCAGCTTCCCTTGGATGAATTACACTGTCACATCTGTACGAAAAAAAAATCTAAATAGTACGTTTTTTAAACCAATATTCTGTTGCTTATATATTCTTGGAAAAGAGCCATAAATTACTTGTGATAAAATAATTACATTCTCAACATTATATGTTAAAACATTATGGTCACAAGAAATAGAAACAAAGTAAAAATAGAGCCAGCTGCAGACAAAAAGTGGTTAACCTAAACTTGAATAGCAGTAAGATTTCTGGAAAATGGGTAATAAAAAAGAGGGTTACGATGTTTTCTTATACAGCACTCTCCTGATATAAATACTGTATCTTTCTCTTTCCAGCTCTATGTTGAGGATCGATTTTCTTTTCTCTCTTCAACTGGTCATTATCCAAAAGGCCAGTACAAAAAGTTTGCATGACAAGAATATGACAGGTAATAGAAAATGAATCACTACCTTAGATCAGCTGCACATACAAATATAGCATACATGGAATTTCTCTATATATAATAATTCTTTTATTCTTTAAGCCAATAAAGAATTGCGCTGTCTCCTATCCAACAAACACAGCAGTCTGTTAACGCAGGCTGCAAACAACATGAGAAATGATTTTACTTGTTAAGTAATTTTTAAAAACTTCAGTTGGTGTGTTGGTGCCTAGAGACTTGGGTTTTTTTAAAAAAAAAAATAATAGACTAAATTTTGAGGAACTTATTTACAAAATACACTTGCACAATATTTACAAACACCATCTGGAATTTCCAGAAAAAGGCTATAAGAGGATTACACACAACAATCCCAAATGGAAAGTAGAATCACATTGAAAGTGGGCTATATTAAAAAGGAAAAGGCTATTTTTATGTGATACTTAACGCTTATGGTATTATAACATTTTTTAAGACTGTTCTGGAGATTTGGTGCCTTTAAAAATAGGAAGGTTCAATTAGAAGCATAGAAATCAAGGGATGGAATTAGGTAACACTGGCAGAACCAAGGTGACAATGAGCTTGTAAAATGTAGATAGCAGTCTGAAAATAGGAAAGAGTAGGAGGAAGCTGCTGAAACAGGTAGCAGCCAGTGCTTGCCATGGTAACCATGTTGACTGGATGAACATCCATCATGGCATGAGGCTTAAAAAAGTCCCCACCTGCACCTTTCTTAAGTTTCAGTTAGTGGCTCCAGCAACCTGTAGACATTAATAAATAACCTTTCAGTAGACTAAGTAAGCTAGCAGCAGCAACGGGCATGAGTGGACAAATCTGTTAAGAGCTAAGTTTCAAAGGGGGATCTGAAAGATTTAAGGGAAGAAAAAGTTATTTTATGTACAGATTAACAATGGTGCAAAAATAATGATAGTGGAAGTTGAGCCAAGTCCTGAGTGCACTTTTACACTTAGCTCTCATATTCATTGACGTCCTGGGTCCCAAGAGATGCACTTTCATGATGAAATAAATATTTTCATTATAAAGTTCTTTCACTTTAGAACAGTGAGAAACAATGTGACAGCATGGTCACCACCAATCTTCTAGCCCCAAAGCACTATTCTAAATGTATTAACAAATTGGAAGGATTATTACACCTTCAAACACCACTAGAAAATTTACACATGAATTTAACAAACTGCAGAAACATGACTAACGCAGCAAAAAGTATGAAAAAAACCAGAAAGCAAATCAAAGCTCATTTGTAGTTATCTCATTTAATCTGAATAACAATCCAACCACATGAATGTATCTCAGTTTCAAAATTAGGAAACTGAGGTTTTAGTATGTTACATAACTCCTTTATTATCACACAATTAGTAAGAATAAAAGGCATAGGGGTCTGTTTGCTGTACTAACTTAATCTCCATTACTACACACTGCCACTCTCATGCTCCATGTGAAACAAAGCCCCACGTAACCCTTATTTCATGAGTGGAACACACTTTCAAATTCCAATTCTATTTTTCCAAAAACTGTTTTGCTAAATTAAATTATGCATTTATTAGAAGCATGTCTCTAGCTTTTCTTCAACATTAGATAACCACACTAGATAATGAACAGTTAAAATGTAGATGTGTTTCATTAGTCTTTGTAAGTCCAGCACATAAATAGGATCTATATTCACGTTGTTAGGGGATGAGTGGATGCATGGATGCATGGATGGATGGATGGATGGATGGATGGATGGATGCAGACAGTGACTTGTTTTGATACATCGTCTGAGTTAGGAAATAAACAGGCAGGTTATAGCCTGTACGCCAAGGTAGGGCAAGGGTGTCTTTCTTGCCATTCCATGTGGATTCTTTCAAATCATATCTTAATAGTTATTTTACTGTGTCACTGATAAATAAAAAGTTTGCAAATATTTCCTTTAATTTATTCAAAGGAAAACAGGAAGATGAAATCGAGGTGATTTTCACACAACCAATTTGGAATGAGATACCTGAACTTTTATCATCCTCAGGATGGAAATTTTGATAAATGATGTGAAGACCTCACAGAAGACATGAAGCTGTAAGAATAACAGGGTTTAAAAATGGCAAAAATCATATTCTGAAGAATAACAATACCTAAGCCAAATTACTCTTTAAAACAAAACACACATTACCCCGGTAATAATTCTCTACGTCCAAAACACAGCAAAGCAAACAAATCAGCTACCTTCAACTATTATTGAGTTTTCTACTATGTACCTTAAGAACACAATGACTCTAATTTCGTATATATTTAATTCAAAAACACTTATCTGATCATAATAAGAGTATAAACAGAACTCAGTAAATTTTCTAATTCATCTTTCCTGTTGTAGACAGTCTAACAAAAACACCATGATAATTTCTATGAGAACTAAGTTCCACGAATTCAGCGGACGCTTCACAGCAGAGTACTCGCAGGAAACGCCAAAGCCATCATGCAGTTCAGTCCTGCTAGAATGCTATCCTTTTCCTGGTGCACGACTGTCATTAGCCACACTTCAAGACTCAGCTCAACGTGACCTTCTCTGGAAGCCTTCTATATCTGCTCAAGAACACCCACTATGTTTGTTTCTGCGACAGCATGTATCCATTACCATATATATTTGCATGCATGGCTGTATACCATATACAGATGCTGCTCAACTTACAATGGCATTACATCCTCTTAAACCAATAGAAAGTTTAAAATATCATAAGCTGAAAATGCATTTAATACACCTAACCTATCATGGCTTACCTTAGCCTACTTTACATGTGGCTCAGAACATTCACATTTTGCCTACAGTTGGACAAAATCATCTAGCATGAAGCCTATTTTATAATACAGTGTTGGATATCTCATATAATTTATCGAGTACTGTACTGAAAGTGAGAAACAGAATAGTTGTGTGGGCATTCGAAGTATGATTTCTACTAAATGTGTATTGCTTTTGCCACCGTAAATTTGAAAAATCTTTAGTCAAACCATCAAAAGTCAAGGACCATCTGTACATCTGTACATATAGCTGTCTCCCCCACTATAAGAAAGGACTGCATTCTACTAATTTTTGATCTCCTGCACAAAATACACACTATTTTAATAAATGGCAAAGAAAAGAAAGAATTAATACACTGCATGCCCTGCTCTAAAATCTTGAGGGTATATCGAGCAGGATACTGCTCTAAAATTTCATTCCTCTTACCAAATAGATAGCAAAGAGAAGGATGAATATTATCATAAAAGCTAAAATATATAAAAGAATTTCTCAAAACCAGAACTATTCCCTTTTTCATTCAACAAATATCATTTAAGGAATGACTATATAACAGGCAGTGATCTGGGCACAGGAGACAGGGCAAGGAATACAACAGACCAATATCCCTGCCCCCCATGGAGTTTATATTCTAATATTAGAAGATGGATTTAGAGAAAATGGTACTTTCTAGTGTATTCGATGGTGATCAGTGCTAAGGGGAGAAGTTAAGAAGGAAAAGAATTTGGGGCATGCCAGGTTGGGGGCGGGGACTGCGATGCTGGATAGCATCACCAGGGCAGGTCGCACTGAGAAGGTGACCTCTGAGGTGAGGGAGGGACTTTTATTAGTTGAAAATCCCTTTTTCTTTTGTTTAAAAACTCACTGGTTAAAAACATTACATTCTATGAGGTGTTATTTATAAACAGAACTCCACATACATCACCCTGTCTAGGCTTTCATAATGAGATTTCACAGTGTAGTAAATTTAGAAATGATCTAAAACAGAGCTAATGGGAAGCCACTGTCTCATGATAGTGGGCAGATCTGTATTTCTTTACAAGATAAACATTTTTTTTTGACCATCGCAATTCAAGTTTAGATGCTGATTTTATTTACTTACAGTGGAACATCATCTATATTCTTTTAACATCAATACAATAATTTACCCCTTTTAAGAACCAATTATGTTCCAGCCACAGTTCTAAATATTCAAATTATCTCATGCAAATCATCACAACAACTCTAAGAGGTAGGAACATTTATTGTCCAGATTTTAGAGATAAGGCTGGATCACAGAGATTAAGTAACTTACCCGAAGTCACTTAGAGGGTAAACAGGACAACTGAGATTTAAGACCAGGCCTTTCTCAAAAAACAAAGTCCATGATCTTAACTACAACACTGCATTGCCTCAAAGATAAGAGCAGTTATGTCATACAGCATTTCAATAAGCCTGCTTACTAACTGTTCAAATATAAACTTAATAAGAAAGTGACCTCCTAACAAAAGTTTTTTCTTCTAATTCAAACATTAAGCAATATGAACTCAGAAGCAAAATACAGCTCCTATTTTTAAAGACCATTTTGGGAATCTATTATATAAACACTGAGTAGTGATGCCAGGGGTCATTATGATAGAGAAAGGGAAATAAAATATACTGATAAAAGTAAGCCACATCCTTCTGTCTCTAAGAATGTCTCTAGTCTCAGGGTTGTTCCTTTTAAATTAAACCAACACGGCCCTCTCTCACGGGTTGGTGTTACATGGCGGCGACTGCAGCAAAGCGAGGGCCTCAGAGGCACCACTGCCACCAGCACAGCTGGAGACCTGAGCTGACACTGGGGGCTGTCCTCAGGGCCTGCACCCTCTTGATGAGTCAGAGAAGTCCCGTTGTATCAGAGTAAGATGGACAGTAGCTTTGATTTTAATTGTGGTGAGCTGGAGCCACCTGATCATTAACAAAGGACATCTTCTGTTAACCAACAGCCGCCAGGGCTTCCTGTTGAAATATATAGCAACAAAAGAAGAAAAGAAGCAAAACACAAATAGTGCTTACCAGCACCTTAGAACGATGCTGCTCAGCACCAGTCCAACACTGAATGTATCTGCACCGTGAGGAGAATGTTCACAGAAACCTGTTGGGTGCATATTTATTCACATTTTTGTTAAATGTTAAATGGTTTAGCACAGTAATGAGTGCATAGTATGTCATTTCATTCTGTTTGAGTTTCTTGAGTGTTTTCTTTAAATGTCTGCAGAGTTGCTGCCCCTTTCTTGAACTATGAGTACTGCAATCTTTTAAATTCTCGACATGAGTAGAGCTTTTTGAGCTTTAAATCTAAGGGGAACTCAACAGGCCTGTTTGGCATAAGCAATGAACATCAAGAAACCATCTTGCTATGGAAGCATAATGATTTTTCTTCTCCCTTTTCAAAAGATCTTTCCTTTTGATGCCAGTTTTCTTCCTTGTTTACGCAAGTTCAACAATTCCAAAGGAAAAGGCAATAGTAAGGGTTTCAAAATGGCAGAGAAATTTGCAAGTCTCATCAACATTCATGGTTTTGATCTGGATTCTAGGTATATGGACTTAAAACCATTGGGTTGTGGAGGCAATGACTTGGTTTTTTTCTGCTGTAGACAATGATTGTGACGAGAGTAGCCATCAAGAAAATTGTCCTTACCAATCCCCAGAGTGTCAAACAGGCTCTATGTGAAATCAAAATTATTAGAAGACTTGACCATGATAACATTGTGAAAGTGTTTGAAATTTCTGGTCCCAGTGGGAGCCAATTAACAGATGATGTGGGTGGGCTCTCTTACGGAACTAAACAGTGTTTACATTGTTCGGGGGTACATGAAGACAGACTTGTCTAAAGTGCTGGAGCAGGGCCCTTTACTGGAAGAGCATGCCAGGTTTTTCATGTATCAGCTGCTACGGGGGCTCAAGTATATTCACTCTGCTAATGTACTGCACAGAGATCTCAAACCAGCTAATCTTTTCATTAATACTGAAGACTTGGTGCTGAAGACAGGTGACTTTGGTCTTGCATGGATCATGGATCCTCATTATTCCCATAAGGGTCATCTTTTGAAGGACTGGTTACTAAATGGTACAGATCTCCATGTCTTTTACTTTCTCCTAATAATTATACTAAAGCCATTGACATGTGGGCTGCAGGCTGCATCTCTGCTGAAATGCTGACAGGTAAAACCCTTTTTGCAGGTGCACATGAACTTGAACAGATACAGCTGACTTTAGAATCTATTCCTGTTGTACATGAGAAAGATCGTCAGGAGCTCCTCAGTGTAATTCCAGTTTACATTAGAAATCACATGACTGAGCCACACAAACCTTTAACTCAGCCACTTCCAGGAATTAGTCGAGAAGCACTGAATTTCCTGGAACAAATTTTGACATTTAGCCCCATGGATCAGTTAACAGCAGAAGAAGCGCTCTCCCATCCTTACATGAGCATATATTCTTTTCCAATGGATAAGCCAATTTCAAGCCATCCTTTTCATATTGAAGATGAAGCTCATGATATTTCGCTTATGGATGAAACTCACAGTCACATTTATAACTGGGAAAGGTACCATGATTGTCAGTTTTCAGAGCATGATTGGCCTATACATAACAATTTTGATACTGAAGTACAGCTACATCCAAGAACTCTGTCTGATGTTACTGACGAAGAAGTACAAGTTGATCCCCGAAAATATCTGGATGGAGATTGGGAAAGGTATCTGGGGGATCCTGCTTTTGATACCAATTACTCTACTGAGGCTTGTTGGCAGTACCCAGATCATCGTGAAAACAAATATTGTGATCTGGAGTGTAGCCATACTTGTAATTACAAAACGAGGTCATGATCATATTTAGATAACTTAGTTTGGAGAGAGAGTGAAGTTAACCGTTACTATGAACCCAAGCTTATTACAGATCTTTCCAATTGGAAAGAACAAAGCAAAGAAAAATCTGATAAGAAAAGCAAATCAAAATGTGAAAGGAATGGATTGGTTATAACCCAGACAGCACTAGAGGAAGCATCACAGCAACTGGCTGGAAAAGAAAGGGAAAAGAATCAGGGATTTGATTTTCATTCCTCTGTTGCAGGAACTATTTAATTTAGTTTCCAACATTAGCCTACTGATGTTGTTGATAAATTAAATGACTTGAATAGCTCAGTGTCCCAACTAGAATTGAAAAGTTTGATATCAAAGTCAATAAGCCAAGAAAAACAGCAAAAAGGAATGGCAAATCTGGCTCAATTAGAAACTTTGTACCCATCTTCTTGGGACAGACCATTTGTGAGTGATGGGAAGAACTGTTTTCTCATAAATCGGTTTTGTGAAGTAAGAAAGGATGAACAAGTGGAGAAGGAAAACACACTAGTTACTTAGACAAGTTCTTTAGCAGGAAAGAAGATCCTGAAATCTAGAAACTGAGTCGGCAGAGGATGGGAAGCTTGGGGAGAGAGAAATGAGGAAGGCTTTCTGAACAACAATGGGGAGTTCCTCTTTAACAAGCAGCTGGAGTCCATAGGATCCCGCAGTTTCACAGTCCAGGTGGGTCACCACTTAAGCCAATTAACACCTTCTGCTATGACATTTTCCCCTCAAATTCCTCATAAAACATACAGCAGCATTCTGAAACATCTGAACTAAAACACTCAGCAGACATTTACCTTTGTATTCTTATGAAATGTATTTTGTCTTTTTTTTATTACTAGAGTTTAAGTCATTTTTTACTTGAATCAGATAGTGTCATTTAGTAAGGATTTTATCAGTACTTGGTTTTTAAAATCCAGGCTTTCTTTTTCTACATGTGAGATAGTTTTCATTTTAACTGACATGTCATTTGCACACAAAAATAATGAATGGAGCAAAATAATGCAATGCAGGAGGAGACAAAAGAAACGCACTAAGACAAGTAAAGAACATCCTCTCATAGAACAATGATCTGTTTTACAGGAAGCAAATCTTGCCTGAAATTTACACAGTGAGACTGTACACAATTGCATGAAAATATCTATTTTTTTCTAAGACATTTTTCATTCATGAGTAGTTTCAAGTTTTTCATACTGTACACATTTCTTAAAACACATGATACCAGAAGCAACCGAAAATGAATGTGGAATTTGGTATACGTGTGTTATCTACCTCAAAGTAACAAAAATATGTGGCAAAACATATACCACCCATAGTGCTTCACAAAATGCACTTCTATTTAGCCAGCGTTTATTGTACTAAACTATTCTTAATAAGACTCATTCACTGTTTATAAAGGTTCTGGTATTCACTCTTTATAGTGAAGTGTTAATACACCACATCTTATTTATTTTAGTAAATCAGTATATTTTCTGTATTTACTTATAAAAATTAGTTTTAAAAATTTATTTGCAAACACTTTTTCCATTTGGCACTATGGTTTGTTGCCTACCTAGCTGAATCTATGTCAGTTTATCCTAAGGCTGTCCACATACTCATTTTAAGTAACTTTCTCACTGTGTATAGGAATTTGGATTTTGGAGGTGCTTGATCTAGCCACAAAGAAAAATTAATTAGGAATTACTTTATTATAAAATGCTCTAGAAGTCTTAATTGTGTTTAAAAAAAAAAAAAAAAAAGACTGGGCCGGGCGCGGTGGCTGGCCGGGCGCGGTGGCTCAAGCCTGTAATCCCAGCACTTTGGGAGGCCAAGACGGGCAGATCACGAGGTCAGGAGATCAAGATCATCCTGGCTAACACGGTGAAACCCCACCTCTACTAAAAAATACAAAAAATTAGCCAGGCGAGGTGGCGGGCGCCTGTAGTCCCAGCTACTGGGGAGGCTGAGGCAGGAGAATGGCGTAAACCCGGGAGGCGGAGCTTGCAGTGAGCTGAGATCCGGCCACTGCACTCCAGCCTGGGTGACAGGCGAAGCTTTGTCTAAAAAAAAAAAAAAAAAAGCCTGTTAGAATTGTGTGCATGGAAGTAATTAAGGTACATCATTACTATAGTTTAAAAGCTGTACATGATAAGACATTTTGTTTTTACTGAATGATCTATTCCCCATCGAAAGGCAAGCATAAATAAAATTAGATTAATGTAGCATGTGGCGTTGCAGTCTCTTAGGATTTGTTTCATCTATTTTATTTTATTGAATATTGTCTATATTTTCGGTTATTCTGTTTGAAGTAAAAGGACAAATAAAACATGGCCAGCAAAAAAAATTAATTAATTAATCCAAGTATAAAAGCAACAAAAATACTATTAATTGCTAGATCAGTTGTGGCAATAATTAATAATTAAAACTAAAGATTAAGAGGTAATATAAAATGTTGGCGTTAGCACACACAATGATATCTATTTGTCATTTCAAACTTTTATGATCTTTCTAGGATAAAAGACATTTTTCTATGACATGAACAAATTATCTCAAAGCCAGATATGTGCTTGGTGAGGACAGAAAAATGGTCTTCTTAAATGAAATGAGTAATTCTGTGTTCTATCTTCAAAATTCTTTTTTAAATGTGTTGAAAATAAAGCATAAACTAGTATCTATTTTTACAGAAGAGATTTTTGGGTATACTATTCTGATTTGATACACTATTCTCATTTGACAGGTTCTAAACTGATGGATTTCAACTCAAATATTGGTTTTCCTTGAAAAGCACAGAAATTAATACTATTTTTCCTTTAAAACAGTTTAACACACATTTGATTCTCATTACTTACAGCAGTTATGTTCAATAAAGTCACTACAACTCTGAATTAACAGATATTGAACCACTGACCCTATGGGAAATACTAGGTTTAGGTTCCTGCAAACCTCACAACATCTTTGTCAATTAATCAACATATAATTTCATTTTATGTGTGCTTCTGTTTAAAGAATATGTGTATACATATATATTAACAATATATATGATACATGTAACATCACATGTTATATGTTCTATTCTTAATAAAACATATATATATATACATTCTTTAAACAGAATGTAAGTATACTTGATTCATTAACACTGAACTCAGGGCCAACAGCACTATAGCTCATGCCTGAAGGAAGCCTGTCTAACACACATATTTTTTTCAATAATGCACATCATAACATTTTACTTTTAGGAAAACCAGACAGCACTTCCGCACAGGGAGCCACTGTAAACAGTGAGATCATCAACAAAAAGTACAAACATGCAAAGTCATGTCATGAAAGGGCACTTGTTTATCGCATGAGAGCTGAAACAAGATAACAGGGCACAGCCAGGTTCATCCTTGGGTGGGAATGTGCACACTGGGCAACTCCAACTGTTCACATGTGAAAAATTACACACAAGTATTGATTTTGAAGTCACAAATAAATGTTAGTGAGTAGGCAAATTAGTAAATACTGAAACCATGAATAAGGAAGATCGACCCTATAAAATGTTAAGTACGTACATATCGTGTTTTTTGTTATGTGAAAATGTGCTAAATGTGGTGCTGTGTTCAATAGTGTCAGCAAATTGCAGTAAAGATTGCCTGACACCTGAAAATGCGACCTTTCACCTCACAGTGACCTGTCAGAATTTCCCTCCGGTTCAAGGCTGAATAATGTCCCATTATATGTGTGTGCCACATGTTGTTTATCCATTCATCCATCAATGAACACCTGGGTTGCTTCCACTTTTTGGCTCCTATGAATAACGCTGCTATGAACACGGTGTAGAACTGCTTCACAATTTCATTGTTTTCGGCCGGGCCGGGTGGCTCACACCTATAATCCCAGCACTTTGGGAGGCCAAGACAAGCAGATCACTCGAGCTCAGAAGTGACCAGCCTGGCCAACATGATGAAACCCCGTCTCCAGTAAAAATACAAGAAAATTAGCTGGGCATTGTGATACATGCCTGTAATCCCAGCAGCTACTCAGAAGGCTGAGGCAGGAGAATTGCTTGAACCCGGGAGGGAGAGGTTGCAGTGAGCCAAGATCACACCACCGCACTCCAGCCTGAGTCACAGAAGGAGACTCTGTCTCGAAAACTAACAATAATTTTCATGTTTTCTATATCATATGATCTAATTGTTTATGGCTAATTAAAGAGTACATCAAGCTCCCCAAGCTTTATCATCCTACAGATAAACGTGGGGTTACAATGATGACGATAATCCACACTTTACTACTGGCCATTCCCCTTACTTACCCAGATGGAACCCCGGCCTCCTTCCTCACCCAGGTATTTCCTAGAGAATATCTCACATATGCTCACATTTGCTTCTCCCTTCAACTACCCCCACTCCACCACTGTACAGGAAACTAAAGTTCCTGTGATTCACCTGTTCACTCCAGACCCTCAACTACTCCACAAACCCTGGGGCCTTAAGGCAATGCCATAAAGTGATTCTCTCCTCTCCCTTCATTATATCCACTCTCTTGTTCCACAGCAAAGGTGAATGAAGGAGTTGATCCAACAGGCTAGAGTGCTGCCTCTTTAAGAAGAGAAAGAGTAAGACCACAAATACTCAAACAGTAATAATTTAGAATTGTTTTGACATCCATGAACGATGATAAGGTAGAAGTGTTTATTACCAAGGGAAGGTTGAATTTCCTTCAACATTCTTCCCTTCCTACCGTGGAATCTTAACTAGATCTATGATAAAAAGCTCTGTCTACTTAGATGATACTCAGTCTACAAAAAGGTTTACAAACAGTTCTGGTTTCTGGCTTGTCCAAGGCAGAACAAGCGTGAGAATTCTTTCCCTGTGACTGGAAGATTTCACTAGCTCCTCATTCACTCACATCCTTCTGACATTCAGAGGTGCCCTATTGGAAAAAGTGCCCTTCACGTCAAGATTCCTGAATACATAGTTGGCATTTACTAGCACTTACTGGATGCCAGGCTGAAGGCTTTATCTCCTTAATCCTCAGAATATCCTTACGAGCATTTACATATGAGGAAAAGTAAGGTTTGAAGAGGTTATGTAGCTTGTCCAACAGGAACGCAAACTGGGACTCGTTTTCTTTAATGCATTTCAGGATTTCATTTGTATATTAAAAAAAAAAAAAATCCAAATCAGATTTATTTCTTTCTTTAGGAAACTTTCTTTTCGTGTTCTAAGTAAAATGGTCTTTGTATTTTACTAAAAAGGGCCCTAGCTGTGCATACATGATCTAGAGATTTTCCCCAGCAAAGCCTGTTATTAATGCATCTCTAAAGCATATTTAAAATCATTAAAATTATACAGTTTCTTTTAGTACTCTTTTCTTTCCTTTTTTAAATTTGAATGATTAAAGTTTAATTCTTGGACTTAACCTTTGCCAACAGTCTTCCCTTCCTTCCTACCTCAGCTGCTCCGTCCCATGGTTACTCCCTAGGACCTGACTCAAGCGCTCACTCTTCATCCAACATCATCCCCAGAGCTTGTCACTGTATCCACCCACGCTTTCCCTGGCACACACAGACAAACCGCAACAGCGGCCTGACCGTGTCCTCCACTTCACTTACTGCACCCAAGCAGCTGAACATGATCCCACACCAGATTGACAGTGCTTAGAGTCCTGGTCACCCGGCTCAGGTGTGCCCTAAATGCAACTTGATATTTACACTGCTGCTTTTCTCTCGCCCATTCCCTTTCCCATGCCTCTGTTCAAGCATTTCATACCTTTCTTCTAGCCTCAGACCTCCATACCCTCTCCCCCATCTTGATTCTCAGCTGACGACCTAACTTCATATTCCACTGAGAAAATCAAAATAATCACAAAATAATTTCTAGAAGTGCCAACCTCTGCCCCTACTGCATTTCATGGATAAACTGACTTGGTATGGATAAACTGACCTGCTCCGAGGGAAGCCCAGCTCCTCACGCCATCCTACCTCGTCTTGCATATATAAGGGCAGTAATTCTCTCTTTTTTTGCATCATGTAATCTCTTCTCTCAAGTGGATTATTCTCCTCAGCCCACGGTGGTTTTTTGTTTTTGGTTTTTTTTTTTTTTTTGAGACGGAGTTTTGCTCGTTTCCCAGGTTGGAGTGCAATGGTGCGATCTCAGCTCACCACCACCTCCGCCTTCCGGGTTCAAGCGATTCTCCTGCCTCAGCCTCCCGACTAGCTGGGATTACATGTATGCGCCAACAAGCCCAGCTAATTTTGTATTTTTAATAGAGACGGGGTTTCTTCATGTTGGTCAGGCTGGTCTCAAACTCCCGACCTCAGGTGATCCGCCCCCTCGGCTTCCCAAAGTGCTGGGATTACAGACTTGAGCCACTGCGCCCGGCCAGCCCACAGTCTTTCTCCTAAAACAGTCATTTCACTTTTTACAAAAAGCTCTAGCCTGACCCCAACATCCCTCTCCAACCACTGCTACATTTTTCCCTCCTCTCGTTAAAGGGTTTGTTTTAGATGCTGATTTTAAAGATCAAACTTGCTAATGGATTGTATTCTTTTAATATTAATATAACTAGCACCTATTAAGTGCTAATTATGTGCTAACCACTGTGCTAAATTGTCCAGGAAAATGTCACAGCGACCTCTCTACTGCTCCCCCGATGTCTGACTTTTTTCCTGCTACTCCCTTTCCCCTCGCTCCCTTCCCTTCAGCTGGAATGTGTCAGCTGTTCCGGAATGCTCATCCCTGGAACGTGTCAGGTGTGTCTCTTCCTCAAAACCTTTGCATTTGCTGTTCTTTCAGCTTGCTCTGCTCTTCTTCCAGATATCCTCATGGCACTCTCTTCAAAAAAAAAAAAAAAAAAAGGTCCAGATACATTGCCCTAGCAGGATTTTCAAGTGTTCCCAAGACCTTTTTCAAGGGTCCATGAAGTCAACACTATTTTCACAATAATCCTAAAACATACACAGCTTTTAATATTCTGCAACGCACTCACAAAGCTCTAAAGAACATTTTTTAAACCTGAATGTAGAACCATTTTATCAGTTTTTATGAGAGCCACCAAGAAATACCAGATTTTTCTTCCCATAATAGCTAAGAACATATCACTCCATCCCCTTGTATCAACTACACCTGAATAAATAAGTAAAAACAGCAGATAACCTGAGATTCTACACTTTGAAAGTATTTCAGCAGATGCCTGGTTTAACCCGAGAACTGTTTAAAGTACATGCCGTTTATTCAGTCTTCAAAAATAATTTGGATTTTATGCCTGGAGTTGGCCGTAACTAAAACTGCCTTAATTAAAGCTCCTACAGAACTACTGTCACACAAAGTTGAAGTCTGGATTATGTCCGGACCTCACAAGGGAGGACATCATAAGGACACCTCCCAAGTGGATGTAGATGAGGGGAACACATTGCAGACCTCACTCCCACCCACATCAAAGACTGATAGAACATATTTCTTTGTTCTATCAAGAAAAGCTAGAAAAGCTTTTCCCCCTTACAATCTAGAGGGCTTTTTTTTTTCCCCACTGGTAATACAACTTTACAACTGGTCTTGTTGCTCTGGCTACCTGGGATCAAATTTACAACTCATCTCTAGCTGTGTAAGACACCCCACTCTATATATTAGCCTTCTAACCTTCCTCCTAATCTCATAGTCCTCTACTCCTATTTTACCTAAGCTTAATACACAGTGTGGAATATAAACCATTTTGAATATTTTGAAAAATGTGTGGGCCGGGCGCAGTGGCTCAAGCCTGTAATCCCAGCACTTTGGGAGGCCGAGACGGGTGGATCACGAGGTCAGGAGATCGAGACCATCCTGGCTAACCCGGTGAAACCCCGTCTCTACTAAAAAATACAAAAAACTAGCCGGGCGAGGCGGCGGGCGCCTGTAGTCCCAGCTACTCGGGAGGCTGAGGCAGGAGAATGGCGTGAACCCGGGAGGCAGAGCTTGCAGTGAGCTGAGATCCGGCCACTGCACTCCAGCCTGGGCGACAGAGCGAGACTCCGTCTCAAAAAAAAAAAAAAAAAAAAAAAAGAAAAATGTGTGGAAATAATGGTATATAAATAAAAAATCAAACAGAGAAACAGGAAAAGGGAGATACCTGTAACATTTGGACGGATAAAAACGCCTGCCTTACTTTGGAAACAGAAGAGTTTTGCATGACTGGACAGAGGATGACAGTGACAGAAAACACAACTGGAATACCATGGCACTGGCTCTGCCTAGGGTGCTTGGAGCCCAGATATCTGCATACATAGCTTCTGTCACTTCACTAAGATCTCTGTTCAAATATTACCTTAGCAAAGAAAGTCTATCCTGGTTAATTGAACCAAAATATTTTACACACACACACACACACACACACACACACACACACCCTCTCCATCTCTCCTTCTCCCTTTACCCTGCTTTATCTTCCTTCATTATGCTTATGAACACCAGCTATATGATAGAACTGTGTCTGTTTATATGTTAATTAACTTCTCCCTGGATAGACTATAAGCTCTGTAACAGCAGGGCTTTTATGTTCTTTCACCATCCCAGCACCTAGAATAGAACTCAATAAAAATTGGCTGAATGAATAGAAAGGTCGTTTACTATCAAGTTAGGAAAGACTAATTTAGACTTTATCCCACCAGTAATGGGCAATATCTAAGAGCTTATGCAAAATGTATTATGTATCATATTTCTCTTTTCTAAAGATAACTCTGGCACTGGAGTAGAGAATGGAGAAGAGAGGAAATACATGGCAAAAATCCAAATGACAGATAATAAAGGTTAAATGAAGTTAGAGTAAGCAGCAAATGGAAAGGGAGAAATGAATTCATGAGAGATTCATGCAGCAAAGGGACAGTATATCATAATGATATAGGAGTTAAGAAGGAATTACTTAGACAGATAGCAAAGGTATGGGAGTCCTTGGTAAGGCTTTTCTTTTTAATGAAAAGCAGCCCCAAATCATTTTCTAACAAAGAGCGGCCTACAAGCTGGGAGCCTGCATAGGTGAATGCCCACAGGAACTAAGGACTAGACATTTTCAAGATGGCAGTTCCATCTTCCCTTCTCTGCCAGCTACGTGTATTGTAAGGAGCAGACAAGATGGCACAGATCAATGGGAAAGCCCAGTTGCATGAGAAGATTAGGGTGGGGCAACCAGCCTTCCACACATGCTATGTAAACATCATACCTGACTGAACCAATCTGTGAGCCCTGTGTAAATCAGACATCACCTCCTCAAACTGGACTATAAAACTCAGTGCATTTGCCACCAGCCAGTCCTTTCTGCTCAGAGACCCCTTCCTCTATGGAGGAAGTCGTTTCTCCTTCCCTTCTATTCTACCTATTAAACCTCCACTCCTAAACTCCTCCTGTGTGTCCATGTCCTAAGTTTTCCTGGAGTGTGACAACAAACCGCAGGGTATATACCCCAGACAACGTAGCCACTTCAATAACAGTTAAATCAGGCATCAAACAAGTCATTTGACATGTGTGACCTGGGGCATGTTACTTATCTAATCTTTGCTTTCCTTATTTCTAAAAAGGAGAGAATAATTGTACTTACTTACCTCATAGTTTTACTGTGAGGATTAAATAAGATCTAAGATATACAGAATTGACCAAATGTGGTGACCACTGACAACGAGTGAGGTCCTTGTGGGTGGGGACATGTCTCTTTCATACACTTCTAAATCACCAGCACCTAACACTATGCCTGGCCATAGCAGGCACTAAATGGGTATATGATGAAAGCAAATGAATTAATGATGGTGATTAGCAAGACAAAAAGTCAATCTCTTCTATACAAGTCAATTTATTCTATAGGACATAAAAGCTGTGGAGCAAAATTTGGCTGGGAGTGGGTGGACTGCACAAATATGTTCAGTTTGAGAACACGGAGACTGAGATGGCTAGGGGACCCCCTACAGGAAGTGTCTGGTAGGCAAAGGAACTAGAGGCCCAGATCTCAGAAATACAGGCTAGAAAAAGACCAATAGAGCTGGTGGTCAAAGCCTAATCTAATTGATCAAATTAACTTAGAAAGGGGCAAACAGAATTAAGACTTCTAGGAAACAAAAACATTTGACAATAAAGGAATCAGGGATAGAGGCTAAGAGGCAGTGAAAAGATAGTAAGAAAGATAAGAGAACTTGGCCAGGCCCAGTGGTTCATGCCTGTAATCCCAGCACTTTGGGAGGCCAAGGCAGGTGGATCACCTGAGGTCAGGAGTTTGAGACCAGCCTGGCCAACACGGTGAAACCCCATCTCTACTAAAAATACAAAAATTAGCCAGGCGTGATGGCATGCACCTGTAATCCCAACTGCTTGTAAGGCTGAAGCAGGAGAATCACTTAAACCTGGGAGGCAGAGGTTGCAGTGAGCCAAGATTGTGCCACTGTACTCCAGCCTGGGTGACAGAGTGAGACTATAGATAGATAGATAGATAGATAGATAGATAGATAGATAGATAGATAGATAGATAGATAGATAGAACTTAAACTTTGAAAGCAAAAGAAGAGAAGATGTGAGATGTGGTCAACAGCATCCAAACTGGCAAGAAGCAGTTGACTAAAAACTAGAGACCACTTGATTTAAGCAATTAAAATTATTAAGGGCCTTTGCAAAAGAAGTTTCATGAAATAGCTGCAGTAGAATGAAGAGTAAATAGAAGCTGAAGAAGGGCAGATAAGAAGGCTCTTAGAAAGATATTTCAAGATTAAGTAGAATGGGCCATAGAAGTACCTAAAAGTCAACCTGGCCAATTATTTCCACTACCACCTCCAAGTGGTCATTCATTCTTGTTAAAATATTTTTTCAACAGACACTTGAAGGCCAGGTGCGGTGGCTCACACCTATAATCCTAGCACTTTGGGAGTCCCCTTCATGTCACAATCCAATGTGGCTAATGGGATTCAGGGAGGAGCACAAAGGGCTCTGCTCCATGAAGTCATTCAGGGATCCAGGCTCCTTCCACTGGATAATCTACTTCTACCTGGCAGGTGAGGGAAAACACAGGGTGTGGAGAGTCCCACAAACAGCTTGAGATGCCAAGTGACAGACATCACTCTCACCTGTATTTCACTGGCTAGTTACATATCTCCATCTATCTGCAAGGGGAAAAGGAAGTCTAATGGTGGGCCAAGAAGAATAGAAAAACAGAGTTATCAGTGGGCAGAGCATTCTCTGTCCCCTTAAGTAACATGTCTGAGTCCATCTAATAGTACATGAAAAGCTGAGAATCAAACCCAACACTATCTAACTTCTCCAGGGACCTTGCTATTCTATGCCTCTGGCTCACTCCATTTCACTGAACCCACCGGCAAATTTAACATTTCTCCAAATGAAAAGGATAACAGCTGGTTTATATTCAAGAGTTCAATATTACTGTGGAATTATATTGTGTATACAGTAAGTCCTCACTTAACAACATCAATAGGTTCTCAGAAATTGTGATGTTAAGTGAAATGATGTACAGTAGGTCCTAGAGTAATACTTTTTCATGCAACATCATTTCATTATAACATCAATGAGAAAGAAAATTGGGTTTGTTATACGTCATTTCACTTAAAAGTCAGTTTCCGTGAATCTATCAACGATGTTGAGTGAGGACTTACTCTCTCTATATATATATATCTGTATTTTTTTCATCTATCTCTATTTTCTGACCTCAGTTCCCCTTCACAAATCAATGGTTTTAACCTTCTGAGGGGAATACACATAGACATAAACTTTGGGGGGAGCCCTCTAAAACCCAACCAAACCAGGGATGCATGAACCCCAGGCTAAGAACTTTTCTCTATAGTACTTTACTTTGGACACTGTTAACTCACTTTCAGCTTTCTACCCGGTTCCCCCCAACCCGCTTCAGCCCCACTGACCTCCCTCTTTGCAGCTGCTGTTCCTTCTACTTAGCCTGCTCTTCCCCCAGAGGTCCACATGCTCATTGCCTAAAAATCCCTTCCCACTCCACCTCCACTCACAGCCATGCTTTATTTCTCTCTATAGCACTTCTCACCTTCTCATATACTATGCATTTCATGTATTTACAAGTTCATAAATTCTCCTTGCGTTAAAATGTGAGCTCCACGACGGCAGAGGTTTTTGTATATTTTTTGCATATTGCTCTATCCCTGGTACCTACAACAGTACTTGGAACACCATAGATATTTCTTTGAATGCCTGAATTGAGGAGCAACAAAGGAGTAAACTGAGAAGGAGCACACAGGAAGATGCATGATATTGAAAATGTTCCCATTCTGAAGCTAGATTCACGGGTGGTCATTTCACCATTGAGATTCACAAACTACAGAGATATTATATATTCTTACAAATATCAAATATTATAATATCACTTAATTTTAAAGTACTATAAGAGTGTAGATGAACAATACAACTCAAATCACCATGCTTGCTCAGATATAAACTCTTGCACTTTTTCTTACCTAAGTAAAATAGTGAGATGGAGAAAAGTAGGCCGAAAAAATCCTGTCATTTTCATTCCCTAGCTAGGTAAAAATAAATTTCACTCATATTTTTTCCTCAAATATGTTTTAATAGGCCATGTGGAAAATTACTTCACGTGATTCTTTTTAACACTATACCACGACCTTTCAAAAATGGCATCTTACCTTATAGAAGTGAAACTAAGAGTTTTCTTTGAAAACCTATTTGAAGAGTTAGGTACCTAGAAGCATTTTCTTTTAAGATAATCCTTTTAAAAGTACATTAAAAATGTCTCAATGATTTTTGTTAAGTTTATTTCAAATGAATATAAATTTCAGCTGGCACTTTTTATTTCAAAATTTACTTTTCAAATGTGCAGTCATATATCTGTCCCTAAAAACACAGCCTCCAAATGCAAAAAGGCATGATGAAACCTAAAACATTGATAGAGATATGCTCACAGATTAAACAAATGAACAAAGGTGGGAACAGGAAGAAGGAGGAAATAAGGGAGAGGAAAAGAGGAATTTAAAGGAGAGAGAAAAGGGGGAAGGGAAGGAGAAGGAGAGAGAAACCAAGAGAAATAAGGAGCCCGCCTGCCTGCACACACACATGCTTGCATGCTGTAGATTAAAGTTCCACTGCCCAAGAAGCTATGGGGCTACTGAAAGCAAGGCACCTGGAACCCACCCATTTTAATCCACTGTGAAAGGGATATGGGTACAATCATCAGAAGGAACTGCTTCTGAGTTCCAGCTTTGTCCGTTACTCAGCAGATATTCAAACTCAGTCTCAGTATAATCATTTGTAAAATTTAAGTAACTGTATACAACCGTTTCATAAGATCATGTATAGAAAACTGCTCTGTAACCAAGAAAATGCTAAATAGAAAAGCATTTTTAAATTTCTGAATTAAAGGCACCAAACTTGTATTTAAAAAGATCTACTATACTAAATTACATTCTGGTGGTCTGAAAAAGCGCTGATACTCAAACGACACAGTGAGGAGGTCAGAGATTCCAGCTCTACACATGATAAAGTTAACCGTACTTCCTCATATAAAACAGAAGCCTAACAGTCTCCCAAATAGCCTCACAACAAAAAGCAGGAGGGAGAGAATTATTATCATATATGATCATTTGAGGAAAAAAAAAAAAGGAACTATATAAAATACGAATGATGCACATTGACTCCTAATTTAAAACTACTATCACCAATAGTTGTTGATCATTTTAAAATCATTTAACCAACTCAGAAATACAAATGTTTCTTTATTTCTCTTCTTTTAGAGGCAAGGTCTTGCTCTGTCACCCAGGCTAGAGTGCAGCGGTTCCAAGTTGCTGGGACCACAGGTGCCACCAGAGCCAGCTAACTTCCTTATTTTTTTAAATGTTTTATAGAGATGGGGTCTCCCTGTTTTGCTAAGGTTTGTCTCAGACTCTCGGCATTAAGCAGTCTTACCAGCTCAGCCTCTCACCCATTGCTGGGATTACAGGCACGAGCCACGGTGCCCAGTTACAAATGTGTTTCCAGTGACTAAATAGTCATGGAGTAAAATACTCAATATCCAACAAAACCAAACAAGTTTGCCAAGGGAAACTGTAACCTACTAACATGTTATGGCCTTTTTCAAAGGTCTATTCTTAGATGTAAAACAAACTCTCTTTAATTAAAACCTTTGCTATTAAAGACATTTCCTGAGTAAGTAAAGCCTAACAAATCCAATATGAGTGAAAAACACCGTACCCTGGAAACAGAAAGGGGCCCCACATTCTTTATAATGGTAGTTTCATATAACCTTTTGCCTCTACCACAATAGCAAACAAGCAAACTTAAACTAAATGAAAGAGTTCTAAATTTAGATACTTTAAAATAAGGCATCTTTAAGTTATATGTAAAGGTTTAGCAAATTATTTATTATGTCTCTTATCTTTAATAATGGGATATCATGTTTAACTTGTAATCAAAATGGAAAGAAAGCTGTTATACCATATATTACCGTACTGAGAGTCAGAATTTCCAGTCTATATTTAGTTCACATTAAAATGGAAGCAAAGACGCAAACCAAGCTAAAAATAAAATGTTCTACAAAGATGAGATTTTTTAAATGGACTGAAATCTAGCTTTATTTGGTCCCTTAAATGTGGATCAGATTTAACAGCACCTTAACTTTGCAATGCTTGGCAAACCTAACTATACTACCTTCCATTTTCTAACACAGGGGCCAGCAAACTACAGCCCACAGATTATATCCATGGGCCATATCCTGCCGGCCGCCTGATTTTATACAGTCAACGAGCTAAGGTTTTCACATGTTCAAACTGATTTCTTAAAAAGAGGAATAATAATATTTCTTAGCACATGAAAATTATATGAAATTCAAATTTCAGTGTCCTTAAATAAAGTTTTGTTGGAACACAGCAATACTTAAAGTATTGTCTATGGCTGTTTGATACTACAATGGCAAAGTAGAGTAATTTTTTTCTTTTTTTTACTAAGGTATAACTGATAAAAATTTTATATATTTCTGGTACATGGAGTGATTTTTCATGTATGTATACATTATGAAATGATTAAATCAAATTAATATATCCATCAGCTCACATACTTAAATTTTTTGTGGGTGAGAACATTTAAGATCTACTCTTGGCAATTTTCGAGTATACAATGCTTTATTATTAACTACAGTCACTTTGTTGTACAAAAGAATTTCTTCTATTCTCCAGAATAAGAACTTATTCTCCAGAATCATTCTGGAGTTCTCCAGTTCTCCCCAGCACCCTCTCCTTCTTAGTAACCTCCATTCTCTGAGCTAAATAACTTCAGCAGACAACTTATGGCCCACAGAATTTAAACTATTTACTATCTGGCCCTTTATGGGAAAAGTTAGCCAACTTCTGGCCTGGACGTGTGTTAATTGCTTGAGATATCTTTCTGCTCACCACCTATCAAAATGTAAAAGTTCCTACTTGCTTCTCATTTCATATTGAGTTTCAGAGCAATAAACCTGTCAGTATCACTTTACTCTCATTTCCTAATATTCTTCTGGCCATGTTTCTGTTTCCCATCTATTTGGATCATTATGATTCCCATGTTTCCACTCAGAACTCTAGCTAATAAATAATATTTCCTAATTTATTCTGCTTCTCTTTTAAATGTTGGCCATGAACCATCATGACCCAGTAATGGGCTGCCACCTACAACTTCAAAAACACAGAGCAAGTCTTCCCCAGTATACTTCACCTAGGGTTTGTGATGAAAGATAATGTTTAATGGCACAAATTAAAATTGTGTAAGGCAATGAAAAATGCAAACCAATATTTTCATATACTGCCTTACCATAAAAGAACAGGAGTTTATTTATACATCCTTCATATTAAATTGAAACCAAGATATCAATTGAAGAATGTGATCATTATCCTTACTGGGCTTAAAAATACATGTTTTTGGCAGGGCATGGTGGCTGACGCCTGTAATACCAACACTTTGGGAGGCCAAGGCAGGTGGATCACGAGGTCAAGAGATCGAGACCACCCTGGCCAATATGGTGAAACCCCGTGTCTACTAAAAATACAAAAATTAGCTGGGCGTGGTGGCACGTGCCTGTAGTCCCAGCTACTCAGGAGGCTGAGGCAGGAGAATCGCTTGAACCCGGGAGGCGGAGGCTGCAGTGAGCTGAGATCGTGCCACTGCACTCCAGCCTGGCAACAGAGTAAGACTCTGTCTCAAAAAAAAAATATATATATATATATATACACACACACACACACACATACACACACACACACATATATATATAATTAGTAGTAGCAGTAAGATTTGTTTTATTTCTTTTATTTTACTTTAAATTCTGGGTTACATGTGCAGAACCTGCACGTTTGTTACATAGATACACATGTGTCATGGTGGTTTGCTGCACCAAAAATATATCTTAATCCAGATAGAATACTGGTGTGTTTTTTGGTCTTGTTTTGGGTTTGTTTTTTTCTTTGAGATGGAGTCTCACTGTTGCCCAAGCTAGTCTTGAATTCCTGGGTTCAAGTGATTGTCCTACCTTGGCCTCTGAAAGTGGTAGGATTACAGGCATGAGCCACTGCCCTCAGCCTAGATAAAATGTTGGTGCAAAATTCTGAATATCTTTTGTGTTTAGGTATGTTCTACCTAAATTTAGAGACTCATTTGTGGCCATTAGCTGTAAGAAGACATATGAATGTCAAAAAAATAAATAAATGAGAACACAATAAACCTCATCAGGAAGTATTTTTGACACATGCAGCTTAACCTTAGCTGAGATGACCCAAGGGCAGAAAAAGTCATTGAGATGGTTACCATTTGTTTATACTGTTTGGTTTATGATTGTTGAACAATCCTAGGCTGTAAGCCTGACCAAGTTTCTTCCAGCCATTCCCATAAAATGAAAGGTTGCAGTATTCATGGGCCAACAAAAAGCACGCAAAGCTTCTTTCACATTCATCCTCAAAACCCAATTTGTCTGAATCTATATTAGCATTGTTTCAAAAACGTCTTATTCTCAGTAAATACCTGTGAAATTCTCTACAACAGTATGTCTGAATGCAAATCCAAAAATTCGAGAAGGTAAAGAGGAGGAAGAGATATGACAAGTGTTAGGACTCCATTTTGGCTTTCCTACATCAGTACCACTTTCACTTTTGTACATAAGTGACTTTCTGTCTTTGGGAAATAAAGGCAGCCATAAAATCATTTAGTGTTTAGCACCTGAGTGACTAGATGAGACCACCTGAAATTCCACTTAGGTTATTCAGAGAAAGGAAAAAGTTCAAAACAGAGAAAGAGGAAAATAGTAGAGAGGACAGCACAGACATACAACGAAACCAGGAATAAATGGAAAATGAAAAGGGGAACAAAAAGTATACTGTATGGAGTTATGATGAGGGTGCTAAAATATACATGAGGATTTTATTAAGCCACACTGATTTCAAAAGCAATACCAGTTCCATTCTTTACTTAAAAAGTCATCAAATCCACTATGAAAAAGCTGAGATTAGTGCACCGTCCTAAAACAACCCATATTTACTTCTGCAAAGAACTGGTTAGTTAAATGATGACATATTAGGTTGAACCATATGAAGCATTCCATATTTGACCAGTTTTGACCTACTGACAAAGCAGGATAGATGAGCAAGAACTGCTTGTGCTGTCTTAAAAATGACCAGGGCTGAGCGCCGAGGCTCACACCTGTAATCCCAGCACTTTGGGAGGCAGAGGTGGGCGGATCACCTGAGGTCGGGAGTCCAGCCTGACCAACATGGAGAAACCCCGTCTTTACTAAAAATAAAAAATTAGCTGGGCGTGGTGGCGCATGCCTGTAATCCCAGCTACTCAGGAGGCTGAGGCAGGGGCAGGAGAATCACTTGAACCTGGGAGGCGGAGGTTGCAGCGAGCAGAGATCACACCATTGCACTCCAGCCTGGGCAACAAGAGTGAAATTCCATCTCAAAAAAAAAAAAAAAAAAGAAAGACTGGGCTTTGAGTTAATCTTAGGGCCTACCTCTCCTCCAGGTGCTCCCATCTTACACCCCTGTGCGGGGACACAGAAAGTATTTGTCTTTTTCTAAAGATCCTTCCCTTAATTCTCATCTGAATCATAATTGAAGACTGGGAACCAACGTTAAATTTAGTAGTTCTCATTCTATAAATTCCCCCTATTGCTCTCACTTTCTTCCCCGAGAATCAGTATATGTGATAAAAGACATAAATGCTA
Organism: Mandrillus leucophaeus; assembly: GCF_000951045.1. NCBI lineage: Eukaryota > Metazoa > Chordata > Mammalia > Primates > Cercopithecidae > Mandrillus > Mandrillus leucophaeus. The sequence goes on from NW_012101443.1 coordinate 4,786,968, forward strand.
AAGTCTGTGACATACATGAACAGTCCGATTGCAGGAGATGGGGTATGAGGTTGAAGTTCACTGGTCTCAGAAATCTTATACCCTGATCTCAGGTGTTCATATATGAAAATGTTGATGAACTTACATGCTCTCTAACATATGAGAAAGTGTAAAATGCAGAATTTCTGACATTCAATACACTTTTGAAATTCAAGCAATATTTCATTTCATAATCAAAAATTATCTCTCATCATGGCAAAATGTATATGCTAAATGTTTTTATTAGAAAGATAGAAAATCACAAATAATGTGCTTTTTAAATTTACTTTTAGGCTTCATAAGCATATAATCTTAGCTATTACAATGAGCGCATGAAACCTATAAAATATAGTGGTACTCCTAACAAATTTGTTGTTTGACATGATTCAATTCAATTTAGAGTCATCTCTAAGTTTTCTTTCGAACAGTATAAATCTACTGGTTAATCCTGATATAAGTATGCATGGAATTTTGACCATTTCATATAAACATGTAACATACACGTTTGTTTGTTTGCTTGTTTATTTAAGAGACAGAATCTCATTTCATTGCCCAGGTTGGAGTGCAATGGCACGATCTCAGTTCACTGCAGCCTTGAACTCCGGGGCTCCAGTGATCCTCAGGTACCTTGCTTTCCCAAAGTGCTGGGATTACAGGCGTGAGCCACCATGCCTGGCCTCCATACAATTTTTTTTTAACCTGCCATTTTGCCCATCCTTAACACAGTTTTATGAACTTTTTTCAGAATTAAGATTTGAAATGTTAAAAACACTTTTAGGAAAAAGTCCCTAACTTTTTAGCCTTAATCTTATAAAAACACATTAAATGCCGTATTCTTAATTTACTACAAACTCAAAAAGTCACTGTTAAAAGGAGTTACCAGATGCACTCTTAACTAAGGTGACTGAATCCCTAACTCTTTAATAAGTGTGTCTTGTCAACGGTTGTTCTTGTGTGTTGTTCTTACACATATGTATTTCAGAAAATAAGGAGGCAGGTTAATACAAACATTAATCCACTCGCTTTTTTCGGACAGTCTAACTGTCGTTCAGGCTGGAGTGCAGTTGCGCAATCTCTGCTCGCTGCAACATCTGCCTCCCGGGTTTAAGCGGTTCTCCTGCCTCAGCCTCCAGAGGAGCTGGGATCACAGGTGCGTGACCCAAAGCCCAGCTAATTTTTGTATTGTTAATAGAGATGGGGTTTCACCATGTTGACCAGGCTGGTCTGGAACTCCTGGCCTCAAGTGATCCGCCTGCCTCAGCCTCCCAAAGTGCTGGGATTACAGGCATGAGCCACCGTGACCTGCCTCCACAGGCATTTAATAAAAATTATGTTTCCAAATAGGAGTTCATTGACTTTAGAGAAAATTTTTTCATAAAAATAGGTGTAGAATGAATTTTTTGCAAATTTATTTTTAAAGACGGTACCCAAAGCCAATGCTTTTATTGGTTCCCTTTTCAAATTCCTCATTAAAGTTCCCTACTGATAACAGACTCTGTGAAGATTTTTAAACTACGATAAAAATTAGAATATATAAAAATCCTTTACTGTCCATAAGCATTTGCTTTGTGTATGTTCATGATCAAATTAAAAATTAACTTTGAGACCTCACAGGTCGACAGCACAAGCTCCATTAACAAGAATAATACACTATTCTAATGTCCACATAGCACAGAGACAACTTTTCATTATTAAAAAGAACCACGGACGCATGGTTCTGAACCCTGCACTTGGCGGGAACCTGCGACAAGAAAGCCAGGCCAGCCCTTAGAGCCACGCAGGGTGCGGTTAAGCCGCGAGCACCATGTCCCACTGGCCTGCCTCGGGGCTTCTGCCTCCCACACTGCAGCAGGAGGCAGAGAGGCAGGAAAGGCTGACCAGTGCCACCTCCCACCCACCCTCTGAGCGGGCCTAAGCGGGAAAGCAGCAGGGCTCACTGCAGCGCGGGCTGGTTGGCCAGCACACGCGCAAGCTCCCCTGAACAGCAGGGAAGAAAAATTGAAACTCTCCTTTTAAGTTCCCTAAGTGGGAACTCGCGACTGCGCGTCAGCTTTTTTCCCACGCTCCCGCCGAGCCGCGGGTTCCCTGCACCCGCCTCTGCCAGCCGAATTCCCTGGGAGCCCAGGCTCGTAGCCTCCCGCGCGCCAGCCGGGA
>NW_012101443.1:4789899-4797463 GCF_000951045.1 Mandrillus leucophaeus
CCCGCCCGCCTGGGACCCCTGCGCACCCAGCCTCGGATAGGACCAGCGCGGGTAGAGAGGATGGGGTGACAGGGTTTGGAACAACATCTCTTCCACTCCCTGTACGATCTGGGGTCCCCGGGATGGACAGCAGGGTGGGGGAGGCAGGAAACCTCTGCAGCCCACCCCGCAGTGGCGATGCCCGCACACCCCCTCTCACTTATGGGCAGCAGGGGCAACACCGATGCCTGGGGAAGAATGGAAACCCGGAGCTTCCTCCCGGCACCCTTGGGTGCACCCGCCACCTCCTGGACCCCGAATCTCTCCAGAGACACTTGGGCCTCGCCGCGTGGTTCCAGCTGAATAAAAGTCCCCTCTGCCCCCAAGACAGTCGGGCGCTGCCCCTCATCGGTCTCCCGACCCCCAGCCCCACTCCGAGGACCGTACCTCTCCCGCCTCCGCCAGGGCCGTCCGATCCTCTCAGCTCTCCCGACTGCGGCGTTCAGTTTCTGGCCCACCCCCACCCCCATCCGGCGCACACGGAAGAGAAGAGCATTTTCCGGGAGGTTCAGCTCCGCTCTGAGAACTTTTCGTTCAGAAAGAGCGATCCCCTTCGGCTAACAGGAAACTGGGAAGGGCATGGAGAAAGCGCAGAAACAAGAGACTACACGCAGCCCAAGACGACAGAATGCACAAGAACTGTCTAAGCTGAAGCGCTAACCGAGATTGCCTGGAAGAAAACAATACACTCGAGCCATGCGAACACCAGTACCCGAGACAAAAAGCCCTGGAAGTCCTGGCAGAGCCACTCCCTAGCCCGCACTAGAGCAAGAGGAAATGGGATCAACAGGCTGTAGCCACCGCGCACAACTCCCCTGCGAGCTGGCTGCGCGAGCACTTGGGAACCGCGGACTGGCAGCGGGTTGTGCACGCTCAACGTCAAAGAAGCCTCACAGGTGTGAGGGGGCTGCGGGAGAAGACACTAAAACGACAGATCCCTCTTGTCATCCAAAGAGAACACCAAACTGGTGTTAGTTATATTTTTAAATAAGACAAAAAGTCCCTGCCAGACTGTGGAGTCTCTCCACCTGGAGAAAGCATTCAATCTCTGTTATCATGTTCATGCCTTTCAGTACCCATTCCTTTCGTATTTTTTCAGTTGACATGACCTTTAAGGTTCCTCCAAGCTAAGGTTCTGTTTTTTTGTTTTCTTTTGTTTTTTTAACTTGCAGTCTTACTCCCAACAAGAAATTTGATTTATTAGAGCTAACAGTTCTAAGAAGTTTTAAGAAATAGTATGCAATCCCAATACTGGACATCACATCGTAAATTAAATTCATTAAGATGTAAAATGTGTTTAGTTCAAATATTTAAAGACAGCAGACTGCTGCTATGTAATAATAACAGAGAAGCTATTTCTGCAGCTAATATTGACTCCTTTAGGAAAGGAAGGAGTTGGGCAAAATGAATTTTAAGAGCGCTTAGAGCTCTACAAATGTGTAATTCTTTATCCGCAAAGAACATATTTCTGGAAATTCTTAAAAGAGAAAAATAATCAAAATAATGGCCTTCATCCCCACCTGTTTGGTCATGGACAAGTCCAATATTTTGGAAACGTAGACAAGGACACCTAGTAAAGGGTCTTTTGAAAGAATAAACTTAGTTTAGTCCTCTCTTTTAATGTAAAGAAACTAAGGCCCCAAATCACAAACTGGGACCAAAGTCAAAATCATGCGGTTACTATTCTAATGTTCTATTCACTTTACCACATTATAACAAAAATCAGTCTGTCAGTTACCATATACTTCTATTCATACTTTGTTTTATACAGCAACATTTTCCAGAATCCAGGCAGCGAGTGATTAAACTGAAAGGCATTACCTCATGCCCGTGCTGATTTTGTGATTTTAAGAGGTCAGATTACACACCTCACCCTTTGATTCAGACACTGATTGCTTAAAGATACTTAAAAAGTTTCATATCCCAGAGCTGAGCCATTAATACCTCAGAGTAAAGGTATTCTTTTCGCATAAAGATTTAACCTCAGAGCCAGCTTTGCACTTCTGCAATCACCTCTTCTGAAGAGCCAGTTTCAACGAATCCATTATTTAAGATACCTGACTTACTACCCTCTTCTCGGTCTTATCTGTAAATTAGAAGTTTTTAGAATGAATATCTAATTTGTGCACTGCGTACCTGCAATGCACTTCACCTTCTTTAAAAGTATTACAACATCAAGGTCTCAATCTTTCCAACCATTTCAACCATGTAGCTCAAAATAGCAACTGAAACAATTTCAAATATGAGGTATCTTACATTATTTATTTGATTTATAAGAATTCCTTGATCTTTTCCTTACTTAGTGATTTCAGATTTTCCAATAATTGCTTAGATACATCTTACATTTTTATTGTTACTTTGAAATCTCTGTTCAGAACATATGACAAACACACTATTAAAGACTTGAACATAAGCTGTGTAGACACTGCATTTAGGATGAAGTGGAAATAGGTGGTAGCTACCCCTACATTAGGTTTTTACTTAATAGAGATCCTGGCCCACTAAAATAAAGAACACCTATTAGACTGAAGATGTGTAAGTCACAGCCAAATTTCATGCTGATACCAACTTTATGAATATTAGTGTATTATTTTCTACAGAGGTATTTTGAATTATATTTTTACTGATCACTACTCATAACAAAAGGGGTATTATACCCATTGGCAACTTTTAAATCTCATATGTTCTATGGTTTTATCTTAAATATTGTACCATAAATACGCAGAATGTTACATTTTATATCCTGAAGAGCTCAAGCCGGCACTTAAAATATAGCCGTGTTCTAGGACTTGTGTTCCTAATCAATAAGGAACCATGCAATCAAAGAATACTGCAGGTTGACCAAGTACAGGCATTGAGAAACTGCCTTAATTAAAACTTAAGAACACGCTATTTGCTACATATTCAGAATTTAACATTCAAAACTTTTAACTTATTACCATTTCCTTAGTTGTTACCTGAATGAAAAAGATTTGGGGATTAATTGTGATATTAACTGCATATACATATGGTCATCCTTGTACCTGAGGCAAAAACCTTTCATCATCTAGACCTAATGCAAAGATGTTTATAACCTCTCATTTATATTTTGGCCCTATCCTCTGAAACTCTTTCCTTCCTAATTTTCCTTTAGACCTGGATACTTTTATCAGCACTAACTAGTATAAAACCATTTCAAAATAAAGCAATTTTTTTTTCTTTTTTTAGAGACAAGTTCTTGCTCTCTTGCCCAGGCTGGAGTGCAATGGCCAATCACAGCTCACTGCGTCCTTAAACTCTGGGCTCAAAGGCTCCTCTGGCATCAGCCTCCCAGGGTAGTCACAGGATAGCTGGGACTACAGACATGCATCACCAGGCCTGGCTAGTTTTGTTGTTGTTGTTGTTGTTGTTGTTGTTTAGACACAGGGTCTGGTCATCTTCCCCAGGCTGGTCTCAAACTCCTGGCCTCAAGAGATCCTCCCACTTTGGCCTCCCAAAGTGTTGGGATTACAGGCGTGAGCCACTGCACCAAAAGCAAATTTTAATAAGTGTACTCTAGCATCCCCCCACTAAGGACTACTTTGTAAGTACTTCCCCATTTTTGAAGTGTTGGCTAGAATTCTACCTATTTTCCCCCCAGTAAGGCTTGTTTGGCTAAATATCTTTCTACCCACCCATGCCCACCACTAAAGTATTTTTTAATTGATTAGAAATTTAGGCTATGCCTTTATTTCCACTGAAATTTGATTGCATTTCAAAGCTAGCATTAAATAAAATACACAGAAACTTAGAATGCTAAAATTTATCTTCTTTAGGACAATGACTTAGCCAGAATAAGGCTGATCATTTATTTAAATGGTTCACTTAACTAGCTTCAGTTCGTCTCCCAATCGTGTCGTAAAGTTCAGCAACAGCTGAACATGGCTGCATTTTAAGAAAGAAGTGCTGGGCCAGGCGTGGTGGCTCACCCCTGTAATCCCAAAACTTTGGGAGGCTGAGGTGAGTGGATCACGAGGTCAGGAGATCGGGAACATCCTGGCTAACAAGGTGAAACCCCGTCTCTACTAAAAATACAAAAAATTAGCCGGGCATGGTGGCGGGCGCCTGTAATCCCAGCTACTCGGGAGGCTGAGGCAGGAGAATCGCTTGAATCCAGGAGGCGGAGGTTGCAGTGAGTCAAGATGGTACCACTGCACTCCTGCCTGGGCAACAGAGCGACACTCTGTCTCGAAAACAAAAAAGAAAGAAAAGTCCTGTTCTCTTTACTGTCTGTCATCATTAATTCTTGATACTGTGTTTGCTCTTCTGCCTGAATAGTTACATGCAGAATCACACTATCATGTTTTAGGTTCCATCAAAAATGAATAAGAACAGGCCAGGTGCAGTGGCTCATGCCAGTAATCCCAGCACTTTAGGAGGCTGAGGTGGACAGATTGCTTGAGCCCAGGAGTTCAAGGCCAGTCTGGGCAACATAGCTGGGACTACAGGTGCGCAGCACCATGCCCATCTATACAAGAAAATGCCAAAATTAGTCCGGCATGGTGGCAAGCACCTATAGTCCCAGCTACTTGGGAGGCTGAGGTAGGAGACTTGCTTGAGCCCAGGAGGCATAGGTTGCAGTGAGCTGAGAATCTGGCCCCTGCACTCCAGCCTGGGTGACACAGTGAGACACTGTCTCAAACAATGAGGAGAGTAAATGGTTACACGTATGCTATTGTTACATGTACATGCCCTTATGTTATCCCGTAAGGGATAATGCAACAGGATCTGTTCATTATTGAACAGAATAAATATTAAGCGTATTCAATATTGTTCAGTATTGAACATTTCTTTTCATAAATGTAAATGAGCATACTTTTATGGTAAAGCATTAAGTTGCCTATATTTGAATTTAAAAAGCAAATTTTATAAACTCTGACCTGTAATCCTAGCTCTTTGGGATGCCATGTCAGGAGGATCCCTTAAGGCCACAAGTTTGAGACCAGCCTGGGTAGATCCCACCTCTACAAAAAAATCCAAAATGAGCTCAGTGTGGTGGCATGTGCCTGTAGTCCTAGCTACTCAGGAGGCTGAGGCGGGAGGATCCCTCTGGTACAGGAGTTCCTGGCTGCAGTGAGCTACAATCACAGCACTGCACTCCAGCCTGGGCAACAGAGCAAGTCCCTGTCTCAAAAAAAATAAACATAAAGTTTTTAAATTAAAAAAAAAACTTTGAAACGGAGTCCAAGTCAAAGCAGGTGTTTCTAACCTGAGGTCCTTGAGGATCCAGATTGGTCTTAAAGAAATCTGTGATACTCTTGAAATTGTATTAAAATGTTTTACATATATATACACACACACACATAAATACATATATAAAATATATGTATGTAACATGTATGTCACATTAGTGCATGTTTGAGGGAAAGAGGGTCCATAGCTTTGATCAGATTCTTAAAGGGATTGCTGACCCCAAAAAAGGTCACAAATCCCCAATTCTGATGGATTTTGTGTCCCTTCAAAACATATGTAGATTAAATTCTCTCTCCATCCCCCTTCCCCTTGCTCCAAATGCCTGGAAGATTTAACATTTAAACACTTTTTTCCCTAATGTATCCCACATTTATCCTTATATGCCACTTTTTAGTAATTTGGATAAATTGTCTTTTTTTAAGAAGTTAAATGAGAATTCCCCTCGTTAGTTCTTAGATGGACTTGGTCATATCTGTGTGATCACAGGGTTTAGAATAAAGTCGCTTGTAAAAAGTATTATTTGAAGCCTCACACCCATGATCTCTTAATGTATTTTCTGTGACTTTCTGATTGTAAACCATTAACATATATGAAACAAGACATTCTGTTTAGTTAAGAACTTCAGCTTTCTGAGGTCAAGGATCTGTCTCTCTGTTGTTGGTAACTGCTATCCAACAGTCCTGGAACATAATAGGTGCGGAATGAAAATAGGTGCAGAGCAAATGAAAAGGTCTTCAGTGTTTAAAGAAAATAAACTTAATTTTTAAAAGATGGTTCTGCAGTCTGGATAAAGCATTGCAGTCCATTCACACATTTATGTTAGGGCTCTAGTTTTAAAAAGCTCCAGTGCTAAGACTGGAAACTGAATATTTTCTGTGGAAAATAAATGAGCATTTCATTTGTCACTTTAGAGAAGAAAAAAAAAAACTTCTTTCTCTAATCTTCTAAATGTCAAGTAGTTCTGACACCAGCAGCCTAAAGGAAAATAACATACACCCGGATATTTCCATTGTGATTGGTGTTGGCTTAAAGTATCCAGGTTCCTACAGGAAAGTTTAAAAGTAAAGTCACTGAATTTAGTTCTCAATGATCTTTGATTTAAACTTCAAAACTGGATTGTATTTTTAATTTGGAGACTAGCTTAAGCCCCCGTGATAACCACAATGGAAGAAACCTGAGCAGATGAGCAACCTGACGACATGTTCAAATTCACGAAAGCAAAGACAGCTGCAGATGCAGAGGGATCAGAGTCGAAGGACGCTTCCGAAAGGTCAGGAATCAAGCCGAGAAACGTACTCTGAGCAAAGGAGCTGACAGCGTATATACTTAGAAAAGAAAAAGGACAGCCAACCCTGGCACCTGACCTAGCGGCTCTCAACAGGCAGAGGGCCGGCCTGAGCAGACTCGGAGAGTCCCTGGGAAACCAGCATCCGAACACGTTGACAGGAACACGGGTGAGGCCAGAAATTTCGGACGGGGCTTTTCAGACTGGCTCAGAATGTCAACCAAGAGGGAGTAGCAAATATCGAGGCAGGGTGTGGAGAGCCAAAATTCGACGCCAGGGAAAAGGCAGCCCACACAGGCTTCCAGAGCTCTGAGTGAGAGAGGGGCATTCCGGGGTGGAATCCCTGGAGGGATGTGAGACGGTTCTGTTAGAATCGGAAGAAAGAAGGAAGTTGAGGGAGTTTGAGGGAACAAATCCAAAGCCCCCCGGTCTCTTCCTCCTTATCCCTGCACACATAAGACATGCACACACACTACTCTTGGCTCCTAAAATTACTCAACCTCCGCGTTGCGTGTGCAGCGAAATCCCAGGCGAAAGCGAAGTCAGCTTTCAGCTTCGTCCCCGGCAAAACCCGTTGCACCCTCCAGACGCCCAAGCTTTAGCGGCGGGCAGGAGTCGGAGGCGTGGTTCTGGGCTCCGCGCCGCGCTCACCCTCTCCAGGCGCGGGTCCCCGGGAACCTGCGCGCCCAGGTGACGACCAGGGCGCGGTCTCGGCAGGGAAAACCGGGCTCTTCCGACTCCCCACGCCGACCGCGCAGCCTGGCTTCTCCTCTCCCCCGCCTACATTCCACGCTCTCAAAGCAAGCGAAAAGTTGAGTCGATGAAGCCGGGAAACGGTCCTCGCGGGGCCGTCGCCAGCGGTTCGCCAGGGGTTGCTCGGGGAGAGCCTCGATCAGCCGGACAAAGGCGCTCCAGGCGGCGCGCGAGGAGGAGCCCGGGCGGCGGAGGAAGCGCTGCCCTGACTGGGAAGCAGCTGGGGACCTCATCCCGGGCCATTTCCTGAACGGAACCCGGCCCGGGCGGGGGGAG